>NC_053189.1:10000000-10307855 GCF_905163445.1 Pararge aegeria
TAAAACAATAGTAAATAATGCGCATAACCTGACAGCTCAATAATTAAATAGGTATATAATGTTTTTTTATAAAAAAAATAACTAATAAGTATTAAATAATGATACAGCATCTAATGATCATTTATTCTTGGTTCACCTTAACATATTAGAGTTGTCGTTTTTAATTTAAGCAATTAAATCACTCAATCAACATACAATGAACAAACTATAAATCAATCACAATCATTTAACAGTAAATCCGCACATGGCCAGTGTGGTGAACTTCGGTCTGAAACCTTCTCATTGTGTGAGGGGATCCATTGCCCTGTGGTGGACCGGCAGTGGATCGATAATGTCGAATGTAGAATTCATTAGCAGTGATAAAAAAAACTAGATAAATAAATCTTATCAACGCCACTTCAAAGTTACATAGTCCATTAAATCACGACCTGTCAGGAACGTATTCTTTTAACGGCTTATTTATAATAATATAATGTTAATAATATAGATGGAAGAGTTCACATTCATACACAGTACGCTATCGAGGGTGGAAATCATTTCACAGCGAAAGGCATTTAATGGTTAAAGCGATCGCACAGTGCTGAAAGACTGACCCGCATTATTTTGTCAAGCGCTTTTATTATTATATTGATGTTAAAGCTCCCTCAGCGCGCGATAGAGGAACTAATTGTGGTAGTGCACCTACATCGCCAGCGTGGTGGACTACGGCCTAAACCCTTCTCATTTTGAGAGGAGACCCGTGCCCTTTGCTGGCCCGGTGGTGGGTTGAAAATAAAGTTATATCTACGAGGTCAAATCAGAAATGAAGAGATTCGTAAAATGAGTAGAATTACCGACTTAAATGTGTTGACAAACCTAAATGGCAATAGCTTGGACGACCGATGAACATAAGAGCCCCAAAATGCTGGAATGGAGAGAGACGGCAAGGCACCAGACCTTTGAATTTGGAAACCCTTTCAAAATATCTCCATCCACTGGAGAACCTCCATCGGTGTATATATATATGATGATAAAGAGAACCAGCTGGAGAGACTCTTGCGATTCTCACAGCAGTCTGCGATCTACTTCTCCCTCTTTACGCATAAGTATACGCTTTAGGAATAAGTTTAACTAAACCTACCAAAAATTGTAAGACGATTATTACTACATACATTACAGATATATATATAAGTAACGTTATCTTTTAAAATAAACATTTTCACAAATTGATAAATTACCAAAATAGAGTCATGCATAATACATACCACAAAAAGGTAATGGCGAATGTCACAGTATGTATACATTATTGAATATATACTAACCAAAATTCTTTAAAAATTTAAATAATATAGTAAAATTCCGTTTGATCTTATCGTGCGTAAGAAGTTGTTTTGTTATTAAGGAAAATGCTGAACGAGATCAATCGAAACTTTAAGTCATTTAAAAAGGTATTATATTAATAGATTTTAATTATAACAATTTTTTATATAAATAATTATAATATCGACGCTCATCCCGCGTATACAGGGTTAAATACCAACAAACTCTCGGCCTATAGTTATTTACAATAAAGCTCACTTTTTTTTACTCGATAATTTGTGAAATATTCAATGTTCCATTTTTTACGTATGAAATAAATTAATATCGAAAAAAAGTTTTAATGATAGACACTACAAGGCCGACAGCTTTCTGATATTTTTTCTTTAAGCCTGTATATTATTATCTATATACACTAATTGGACAGATGTATTATTGCTGTACTATGTGTTGCCTTCCATTCCGTCAGGGTATGCATTCTGCAATGGACGGAATACGTATAGTCAGTACAGTTGTCTCGACATTTATAACTATATATTTCATTAACGGCAACTAGTTGGCTAACACATAACGACATCGATATAAGCTAGGAATAATCATGTAAATATACTTATGCTATGGAGTTGAAGTTCAAAAGGAGGGTACATCGTAAAGTTCCAATTTTGAGATTTTTTACACATACTTGAGCTGAAGGATCATGCAGTTTTTAGCTACGTTACATACTCGTAGCCAGTCACTACGGATAGAAATATTTTATAAGAACTAAAAACAAAACCATACGGAAATCTAAATAATATATTCAATCCAAGAACTATATAGTTTAAACCCTTCCCGCTTGACAAAATATATTACATCAATATATAGTAAATAACATTTATTTTGGAAGATATATTAAATATAAATCAAAATATACGTAAATTACTTGCTATATTCAAGATAGGAAATAATATTTTCATGCAAGCTATATAATACAGGGTGCATGCTATCAAGAACCGACGTGCATAAGAAAACTGTAAATCGTTATCAAAAATACATTTTACTTCGCTACAAAACTGCACTCAATATCATGCAATATACTTCATCAATCTTTTTATTACATATAACTTAGCGCTACAAATAATTAGATTTCATAGAACATACTTTATAAGCGACTTTACTACGTATTTAATCAATATAATTATAAATAATTTGGCGAAAGCCATTAGAATATTGATAGCTGAGGTAAATTATATATTATTGTTTCATGTATTTAGCGATGTTTTGTACACAAAACTAATTAAAATTACTATCATACAATATAACTAAATTAGATAGAGCTAGGCTAGCGTTAACTGGGAGTAGTTCAGATATATTCAGCACGAGAGTTGTTATTAAAAGAGACGCGTACCTGAGGTTGAAGGGTGTGTTTGGACATAACGACGGTGGTCGTCTTGTGTTGCGGCTCCGGTGAGATGGGCGGTGCGGGGTCCAAAGCGATACTTTCTACCGCGTGTACGATGTCCAATACCTGATAATTACTTTATGATTAGTATTGGCTTACCTTTTAATCAATTGGGTAAACCGAATCAATTCGCGTTAAGAAAATAGTGAATCGACGCTGTTCATCCGCCTAGCCATGCGCCCCGACACCAGTAAGCTAAAAAAAAGGTCAAGGTCATACTGACCATTTTTTAGAGGCGCTTCGAAAAAATTGGTGTGTCCTTTGGGAGATTTTTTTGAATGAAGATTCTAATGATACTTACTGATTATAACATTAGTAATGACTTCATTGTATTTTGAGATAGCTAAGTTGATTTTATCGTTGTTGTTTCTTTTGCAGCCAATCGAGATTTTTTTGCAAAACTTTTAAAATATAAACTTATCTATAGTACTAATATTATAAAGAGGAAAAGTTTGTTAAGAGTGATTTAGACGATACAATTTTCTCGTACATTCAAGTGCAATTATTGAATGCAATAAATTAAGTGCGTTAATTACCCTTCAAGAATTGTACGCAACTGTTTACACGTGGATACAAGTAAAAAAATTGAACGCAATTATTGAATGCAAGTCTTGACAAAAAATAGTTGCAAATGTCTTCTGTTTAGACCAATACAATAATGTTTAGGAGATTATTGCTTTCAAGTTTTGACTTGTCTAAATAGAGAGTTGTATGTGCGTGTACCATTCATTGGCAGGTTGCTTCAAGTATTGCACGTATTTGCGTTGTCAAATTTTTCATTCAAGTTTTGGAAGATTTTGTAAAGAGTCTGTTTATTAAAAAATATGAGTCAAAAAGTGTTAAAATTTGGTTCTGCTGACTTAATAAAGTTTTGTTGAGATTTATCGCAGTCATGAGTGTTTGTGGGACACTGAAAATGTGAATTACAAGAATCGTGATGCACGTAATGCTGCACTTGTAGCATTTGCACAAGAATTTGGAGTTGACGGTTTGGGACCTAAGGAAATTACAAAAAAAGAAAAGAAATAAGAAATTTTTGTATGTGCTGTTTACACCAAGAAAATTTTGGCAAGCAAAACTTGCGCAAAAGATCAAAATGTTACGTACTGTTTAGACCAGGTAGGCAGGTAATTTATTGCTTCAATTTTATTGTATGCAACAGGCAAGAAACTTGCATCATGTAAATGGCTCTTTAGTTTGTGACTCTGCCACTGTTGTGACAATTTTCAAAAACGGTTCAGTAAATCCAGAGATTAGGTACCCCGAAAGTGTCCCCATCTAAGGGGTGGGAATGTTAGGGATTTCATAATATAAACCTCCTTTTAGAAGTCAGGAAATAATTTCATAATTTGGACACGAGTAAAAATGTTTAACACCCAATAAAGTAGGCACGGGTCAGCTATAATATTATATAACTTTTGAGTTTGTTTTGTTGAACGCGTTAATCTTAGGAAATAGGACTATATAACATCGCGATACGACCAATAGCTACAACGGCCTAGCTACGATCATCAGTGAGAAATGTTGCAAAATCTGCAAAAAATATTCATTTCGAGAGATCCCGATGCGTGCGATGCGCGGAAGAAGACGCGAGGGACCGCTAAAAGTATTTAATTTGAAAAAACGAGCATTCAACCTTAAGCAAAATATTACTATGTAGTATTTAATTATTTATTTACCTTTTCTGGTGTGGTTTTTTCTCTCATCTCAGCGATTTGCTTCTCATGTTCGAATTCTACTAAATCCTGTCGTATGTGTTGCTCCTGTATGAGAAAACAGAGTCTATAAAACCAATTAAATCATACTTATCTCACAAGAACAAAAAAAGTAATACTATGTATGCAGCAGATCTAAACTAAATTTATTTTTAAATCTCAGCAGGCATTTTGTGAAAGATACATGAAACTTTATTTTGAACACAAAAGTGCGTGTGCGTTTTCTAAGTTATGTTGGTATAGTTTGCATACTCGATAGAAATGTTTGCATACTCATATACGAAGAAAATACAAATTTTTATTCTTAAGTAGCTATAAATCAAATGATCGGCGTCTTTCACGGCGAACTAAAATTTAAACACAGGTTATGCTATGGTTGTAACCGCGTATTTTTAATACCTCTATTTTTAATATATCTATTATATCTCGAAAACTATTTATCTCAGGCAAAAGTTATACAACAAAAGTTTATTTGTTTGCTATCAATACAGTTACACCTCATCGTCATAAGAGTTCCATCTAGCCTTGCATACATATACCAATGACCTAAAAAATATCTTCTATTCTAGGTGGTTCAAACAACGTAATGTAGAATTCTAGCGATTTTAAACCTGTTGGTGTTGATGCAACTTGTCGTCTCGGTCCAAACTCGAGGTGGAGTGTGAGAGGGAGCCGCCCGTTTCAGCTGTCCCGCTCTCGCTGCCGGTCTGTTCGAACATGCGCGTGTTTCACTCGTGAACTACTACTCTACAATTGGCTTAGTTGAAGGTCATTTGCCTATTTTGCTTTTAATATAATAATGGCAATGATTATAGAAAAAAATACTTTACCTTCAAATAAACCAATGCCGGTCAAATAATATTATGCAATGTGTTTCGATTATTGCGTGTTACTAAACGGAAATAACATGAAAATAAAGAAAAAGGAAAGCCTCAAGCCCTTTGCAATTAAGTTGAATTGCTACAATGATATGTTTTATTTCTTGAAACAAAAAAAAAACACAAAACAATACTGGTAAATTACAAACTGGTAATGATTGAAGTCTAAGTATTTCACTCAGAAAATAATTAAGCACTTGCTCTAATTAAGTTAGCCGCACGTTACAACTAGAGTCGAACGTAGCTTATTTTCCAGTAAATGCTTATGAAGTCGGTAGAACGAGATGACCGCATCCGAAAAAAAAACATTATGCGTTGCCCTCTTGTTGCAATGTGCAATTAACTTAAGGCTCTCTGTGTGGATATGATCTACTTAAGTCTCGAAAAAATATTTTGTGTGATTCATGGAACTAACCTTATCAGTAGTACTTACGGTATATTTTTCAGGTCTTGAATAACCGTGGCATACGACTAAATGTAAAGGTGCGTTCGTCGCTGAACGTAATGCGTTCACCGCTTCGTTGTGAGTTGCGCCTAATAGTGAAACGCCGTTCACTTCTAGGAGACGCATTCCCACCTACAAACATTTCATTTGATAAGTTGTATTTTAATGGTGCGTGCATATTATATCGCAAATGAAAAGTTTGCTGTACGCTAAAGACTACTGATTTGCCAATTTAAACATGCACAGCCCAAAAATTCGCTGCGGTTTATCTAAAATAGGTCTTGCTTGAATTTGAATTTGAATACATCATATTACGATATAATCAATTAATTGCCATGCGAATGCCTATTGACAATCCAAAAAATTGGCTCGAACTAAATTTAGAAAAGGAAATCAGTTCAGTTTAATATGGAGAGCTGGAGAGTTTGATGTTTAATAGATTTTATACATTGTTTCCTCTCAGAATAAGAAAGAATAATGACGTAGTAATGCTAGACACGCCGTGTTTAAACCAAATTTTTTTTTTTGAAAAGATAAACTTAGTTTTATATCAAGAATATTTTCTTTACAAATTAATCTACTATTAGAATATTGTTGTTCCTACAAAAAAGTCGTATAAGAAACTGATTTATTCAGTGGTAAATAGAAAAAAATAAACCTTTAGCCTGCCGTCCCTCCTTGCCGCACCTCCGCTATTGATCTTGGATATAAAAACTCCTTCATCGTTAGGATCGTTGGGATTCCCGCGCTGCCCGTTCAAACCACCCTTTATGTGCATACCCAGATTTTCGCGTTCTTGCTTTACTATTGTTAAGTCCTGTGAAATCGAGAAAAAAGTTATACTAATATCAACGAAGCGTGTACTTTAATGATAAACTGCATATATTTTTAACTAAAGGTCATCGAAGAACAAGCTTCCTACTTTGCAAAGCACAGTTGAACAAGTTTTAAACGCATTATCAAACATCGTCCTTACGCAATTCAGATGAAAGTTATTTTACTGTCCATGCGAAAAGTGCTCGCCTATGCTTGCACAGTTTGTCGCTCGGTCCGAGCTAATCCCAGAAAATATATAAAACTGCTCGGTAGAATCGCAATCTCATATTGGCAGAACCCCGATATTATTAATGAAAATGTCTTTAATGTACAAAATATATATATAGCAATCTTGACACACCAGTACCTTTTTCTTATTTTACGAGCTTACCTCATTTGCACGATCACTATTACTTTTTTTCATTAACTACAATTTAGCCCTTGAATGCAATCTCACCTGATGGTAAATGGATGATGCAGTCTAAGATGGTTGAGACCGCTAATATATAATTATAATACTCGGCAAGGTGGTAGCTAGCCGAGGCCATAGGCTCCCACCAGACAAACGACTTATGTGTTTTGTCCCGAACGTGGGTATAGAACTCTTAATATAATATGAGATCACGATATGACCAAGGCATTATTTAAATAAAGTCTTCAAGTTTCAAATTTCAGTTTATACAAACCATATAAGCGGTTTATCTAAGTCGCTAGGAACACGTAAATATATGCATGCAAAGCAAATACTAGCATGCATTATTGACATCGAAACATACTTATGCACACCAATTAAAATATATGGTATACACGGAATCAACTAATAATCGCTAGGGAACTGAAGAGGGTTAGCACGGAACTCTGACGGCGACAGTGTGATAATCGCAATGATATAAGATCAACTGACACTCACTATTCAGTCAATGATATAAGATTTTTTTTGACGCTTCAATATTTCAATTTAATATTTTTATTAAGTCACACGAAAATATATATACTTAAGAGACATATTAAATACAATCGAGATATAGTCAATGCGATGGGCATACTCCTTAAAGATATACTCCTATATAAATCACACACTAAGCACTCTTGCTTCAAATCCACCTAGAATGCGTTCTCAAATATGAACAATTGATTGTTCGAAACCCAAGATTTTACATGATACATTAATCAAAATGCGCAAGAGTACAATCAAATCAATCAACAATAACAATTGCGATAATCGCAGTGTTATAATCACAAGTTCGGTGCTAAGGCCACCGGGCAACAGATAATAAAATAAGAAGGTCTTAAGTAGTCTTAAGCTTTGAAAGGATTTAGAACCTAAAGCTAAACTTTTACAAAATATAACTTAGCAATCAATATAACGGGATAATAGTCACAGTCTAAAAGAACGAAGCAAAATATTACGGTGTATTTGGAGCACACATTATTCTGGAGGGGGGAATTGTCACATAAAATAATCTGATAAACACACAGAAAGTCGAGCTCGTCAGGCGACGATCACACTTACAGTTGCGTGAACAATCTCAACTTGAACGAGACCCTGAATTTGTGTTGTGTTGGCCGTAGTGTGCACGTGTGGAACAAAATAAGTTATATAACAACAAATTAACATTTTATCAATATAAACTTCTAGATTTACAAGCTTAGTTCTAAACATATCCTGCAAGTATGAAGCGACAGATAGAACTTGACGGCTTTATCCTTCATGTATCTCAGTGTTAAGCACTACGCATGATTATTTGCTCATATTTTGCCAAAAACTACGAAAGCGTTAGTATCATTTCTACTTTACATACTCATTAGTTATTTTCATGTCCTTTTCTCAAACCCGATAACTTGCAAACATGCATATGTGGCAACTTTTTTAACCAGTTACAAAACATATATGTATGAAATTACATTATTTACTTTAGTTGCAATGCGACGGTATAAGTCACAAAATATAAAAGCCTTTTTCACTCCTTGCAATCAATCGTGTTTACAATAACTTACTGCACGCATGACACAGGATCGCCAAATCCAAAAAATAAAATTTTGTATTAGGTTTTGGAAAGTGTGCTTACAAGTACCAACTTATAACTATAAAATATTTGTAGTCGAAGTTAACCGAAGAAATCGAAGTAAGTCGAATAAATAATGGATCAGGGAAATTAAGCTATTCACAAATAGTTTGATATCGCGAATATATATTAATAAAAGTCATATAAAATAATTGTCGAAGGTTTACACACGCTCATGTATACAATTATATATGTCTGTTCCAAATCGCTAAATTAGAGACAATCCCTATGTATTGATTACCTCGATCATCAAAGTCAGCTAATATTATGTATTTATAGCTTAAGAACTTGTGTTTTAAGGAGTTAATTTCCAAATAAACAGTATTAACACAATTCCGAGTTAATATAAATAAAGATTGATCATCATTAATGTTCATTTACTTTTAACTAGATTTAATATGCCGTTGATTCATATGAGTCGGTGGCAAAAAAATAAACGACTAGAATAGTCTTTTTCTTCCTCCCTCGTTGTCCTCTCTATTCTGTACAAGTATTTATGGTAACAAGAATTGGAAATATGTTTTCCGCCATTTCCGCAAAATAATAGCTAAAATAAGGCGGCATAAGTCCAACGACAGGCTATGATACACTGCTGAGGCTTCTTTAGACAGTCGTACTGGCAGCTTGTGTCATTGCAATATGAAGTGCATGAAAAATCCTTGTCGGGGGAAGTGACTAAAGATCCCAGATGAGTTTGAAACTAGTGAGTCCTAGATTGATATACAGTGCAGTTTTCCTATCCCAAAGGGATTCTATGAAATCCTAAAACCTTGTTAGGGTTTACGCCTGCGTCGGAAGAAATTTTCAGGTTTTAAACTACACTTTTTATACTAGCCCGGGGAAAATTTGAAAATCCCGATAATAGTTATGGAGCTTAATTACCAATACTTAAATGCAATATTTTGGTCTCTAATACTAAGGCAAAAAAATCTGTCCGAAGTGCATTACATGCACATTTTCCTTATATTTTTGGGGTCATTAGACGAAAATATAATACCATAAAAATTAAAAAAATTCTGACCTTATTTACGTAATAAGAAGAAATTACTAGGAAAACTCCGGGTCTTCGTAAGTCTTGTTTATTGGGGTGTTGTCTTACTCACCCAGGTTTTTTTTATGTATTGATGTAAACTATACCATCCAATACAGGTTAAATTTTAAAACAACATCAACTTTACAACATCGCAAACCTATGGGCAGCTACTTATGCTCACACAATTACTAATATAAACGCTATCGCAATTATCTACTACAAAGGTGGAGTTTATGGTGTAATGGATGAGTATGAAAGATGGCGAATCCTGTGTCACGATTGAATGTTTAACTCACTGACCTGGAAGCCTAGCGGTAATGGGTCGTGTCGCACAGTTAGTGCTAGAGTGGATCCCGGTTGCAGAAGTAGTTGTACTGCATCACGATGCGTTGCGCCAACCAATTCGGTTCCGTTCACTTTGATCAAACGATCTCCCATGCGAAGCTTGCCTGACCTTGCTGCTACACCTCCAGGAACGATCTGATTGAATGAAAAATTCGTTTTTGTTTTTTTTAATTATTATGATTATAAATATGAAATATATGCAAAAGTATGTCTGCATGTTTTTTTTGTTGGTTACCTATGTTCGGCTCAAACGACAAACCGATCTTGATGAAATTTAACACGTCCACGAATATCTTGTCTGGAGATATAAATGGTTTACTGATTAACAGCTGGTTAAAGTTACCTCAATGAGTAAATTTTGTTAACAATATAATATAAATCTAGCCTTTTGACCTTAGGTAACCACGCAAGAGGTCTCACATTATTTTAATCACACTTACTGAGCATAGTTAGTAATAGACCGTATTCGCTTCACTGGTCCCGTTGGTTTTAAGTGATGCACACAAACAAATACTCAAACTACAAATTACAATTGTAAAGATTACACAAAGAGATCCTTACATGTGAAACAAATATTCCCGGCTCTTTGCCACCGAACGGCACGCAAGAGTGGTCAGTTCCCCCTATTATACTAAATCCAAGGGAACCGCCTTCTTTCACCATGACCACATCCTGCAACAAAGAAAATCTTATATCTACCAAAATACTCAAAACAACTTAGAGAACAGCCAATAAGCTTGAAGCTCAATCTACGTATGTACATTCTTTATCACTTAAGAAGACTGATCGTAGAGTAAAATGAAATTCATCGAACTTACACGGAAAGAAGCTCGTTTTCCGTGAAGTTGCAATGATAGCAGACAGATACAGAAGAACTTAATTACTACGCCTTTATTATATGCCCTCCATATTACGAACCTACTCGTAAATACAAGAACACACACCTAACAACATTTTTGATTTTCGAATAAAACTATTTTCGGCAAGGAATGGAAGGCTAAATAAAGTTGTGATGGCAGTGATGTTAAATAGTTAAACCTGATATCATTAATGACGAAGCGTTTTAGAGGGAAACTTCTATCATCATTATGAACCCATTACCTGCCAACTACAAAACCCAGCTCTGCTCTCTTAATGAGAAGTGCTCAGGCAGTAATCCACCGCGCTGACCAATTGCGAATTAGTAGACTTCATAGGCCTTCAAATTATGGACAACTCTCAGCTATGCAGGTTTTCCTTTACTGTTAAAGCATCCTTCCCAATATTGGGAGACTGTAACCCTAATCACTCAGGCAAAAATCAATTTATAAATTAAACTTGTTAAGAGTAGGTTTCAATAATTACGCACGCCTCGAGGCGTTTGGTTAGGGCCTTACAAGATCAAAATAAATGGACTCAACGACCCAACTCTATGGGATCGTGCAGGTTTTAGAGCTAAACCCCATCGGCCTTGGGTTTGATAACGACACTAAAGTTTCACTTCTTACGCTTGTATATCCGTACATACGCGGGTTTTTGCAATATACACGGGTGAGCGCAAACATTAGGATCTTTGCCAGATTTGTACTAAACTACTAATTTTCCACCTCAAATATTGCAGCTGTAGAAGCGTATTAACGCAATCTGAAGAACTTGCTCTTAGTAATTTTTTTGAAAGAACAATTCAACCAACTTTTATAAGGAGTTAATAAACGACATAAGCTGTCGTATACTGCCGTTAATGGAATGAGATATACCTATTTGATTACAGAATAAAGTTTAATGATGCTAAACATATTATATACTCGCGATATCCAGAAATAAAATCTATCTACAAAAGCTAGCGACTAAGCTGAGCTTACACTAACTATATCATTACTTCCAGACGGGACGTTGACATTCTAAATACTTTATGATTCAAACTCACACGTACTGAAGGGTTTGATCCGTACAAGTTTATGCAAAATTTACGTACGTTATAATTTCTATCTCGAAACAGCACAGTTTAGGTATTATGTAAAACTTGTGTAAGTCTAGTGTAAATGCAGTAAACTGTACACACTCGCAGGAAGCGATGTTTAACCTTATTGGCAGATTGTGTTAAACTGTAAACTCTTATGTATTCCCTACAGATTTTTAACAACGCAGGATTTAATTTGACATTTCAAACGAGTTCCAATTATTTATGTTACCCTTAGCGTGCTAAGGCGTGAGAGGCATCTGCCACTCAGCTTGATGGGCAGTCGAGTTGTTAAGGGATTGTTCAGAATGTCTTATACGGACGAAACCCCGCCAGTTAACTATAGATAAAGCTGTAAAAATAAAAACAATACACAAACGTCACCGTATGCACGTGCGAGAGCGTATGGTGCGCGATACGTAATTCTTACTTCTATGATGAGCGGCGCGACGAGCTGGTTGTCAGTTATCCGGGTGACTGTCGTCTCGGTGAAGGTGGACTTGGTGATGGTCTCGGTGACGCGGCCCAGCGCGGAGGGTGGCGGCGGCAACGCGGGTGGCAGTGGTGCGCGCTCGACGGTAACGCGCACGCCGCGTTCCACGGGCGTGCTGGCGCGTTGCCCGCCCAGGAAGTGAGCCGGGATCAGCGCTTGGAACTCCTCGTTCGTCATCGCCCGCGCCGGCTGCGCGTTAACACGTTCACATCGCATCGCAGAGTCGGACGCACATTTTTGATCTTTTGCATCTATCGTAGGAGTTTATCCACCCGTATGTCAAAAGGATGGAAGTTCTAACTTCGAACCGTTTTATGAGTGTCAAAAGGACGAATGGTCTCAATTCGACCCGTATGTAATCTAACTAGACCAAGAGGAAGAACCTAACCACGACAAAAGGATGAATGTGCTCAATCCGACACTTATGTAAACTATGCACGTCGATGGAGGAATGTTTCCAATCGTACCTGTACGTAAATTATTTACGTCAAAAGGAAAAATGTTCTTAGTTCGACCCGTTTGTAAATTATAATGGGATAATGGATAATGTCTTCAATACCGACCTTATTGAAATAGTATACGTTCATTCGATTGAATAATAAGTTTTGATGATTGATGGCGGAACGGGCAAAAACCAACAGCACACTTGCCATCTCCAGTCTAGTAAAGTCTAGTAAACAAGGCCGTGGATTCGATTTCCGCAACTGGGAAATGTTTGTGTGATGGACACGATTGTTTTTTAGATTCTGGGTGTTTATCTGTATATTATAAGTATTTACTTATATTATTCATAAAAATTATTCATCCTTCATCTTAGTACCCATAACACAAGCTACGCTTACTTTGAGGCCAGATTGCGCTGTGTGTGTTGTCGTAGTATATTTTATTTATTTATTTAAAGTGATCATAGCTTTCCCTGAAATGTTAATAGGCTGATCACATAATATTGTCAGAGAACTGATGTTCGATAAAGATTTGAGTGAATACAGAGTCGATCCACTTGAATTTATTGCGAATAGCGGAGCATGGGAAACTTTTACTCACTAAAACGAGACGTTTACATTTACGGGGGCACGCACTCTAACTGACCTTAAAAAAGAGTAAAATGACTGGCAGAATTTGGGCTTTAAACTTGTCCCGGCTTCTTTCTGGCCCTCAGAAACAAACACGATAAGACTCTCTAATGTGCGTCCGCTCTTACCCGCATTATAACCTCACCTGGTCCAGCTGGTTCGCTTTGACGTCGTTTTTTTATTATTAGCTATCCGATTAAGGTGCGATATTCCAGCCCGAATGTTGATTACCTTGGTGTTGACATTGAGTAGTTCAAAATTGACAGGAGTACCTGATACATTAATGAGTAAATTATCCTATATAAATCGCAGTAATTCGTAGCAAAAATTAGAGCTGAAACGTCGCACCTGAGCGTGTAGGAGAAAAGTTGTAAGTCGATACAAAAATATCCCAACAGTGTAAAAAGCAAAATTGTAACCTTTCAGATCACAATCAGCTTTCGAACTGTTGAGCTATTGTTGCTTTCATCGTTTACAACATGGGCAAAGCTTCTCCTCGATGCACACTCACAATCGTGTAATGGAAAAAAATAAAAATAGAGATGAAACAACTAAATTAAAAAGTTAAAACAACGATGTAGGCACAAGTTATTCGGAATCCGATAGAAAACCACTTCAGATATTTTAACCTTACGTTCCCGAAATATGAGCTCTTTATTTCGAGACGCAACGGTCTAGACATCCGCCGTAGCCCCTATCGTCCGGCTGATGAAAACAGAAGACAATGGCGTGAAATAAGAATGTAATACGCAGAAAGATGACATAAGCTTGAATTTAAGCGCATGGATGTGAACGTGTTAAACTATTTTGTGACCGTCACCTGTGAATTCTGTACAGCGGTGGGTAATTGCGTCTTAACCTTACCTGTATATCGTCGAATACGTCGTCGTTAGAGCCGTGCAATTTATTGGCGCCGGGAGTTAGAGGCGTGCTCGTACTATTAGTTGCCGGTTTCGTGCCCGCCTGAAGTCAACAATCGAACCTTTAATAACTCGAGCACTACATTTTCGCAAGCACTCTACATTACAAGCTTAGCGAATTTACAACGTATAATCTGGCGAAATACAAAACTTTCTTAATGTCAGATAACTTCAAAAATGTTTGTAGCTGTATAGTACCGCTGTTATCAGAGTCGTCTGGTCATAACCCGCAACCTACTAACGTCCAACTGCTGTGCTCAGGCCTCGTCTCCCATAGGAAAGACTCGTGATCCGTAGTTGAACATGCTAACCACTAGACCGACGTGGCAATCATCTGGTAAAAAATCTTTTTTATCTCTAGAACTTATTAGCGCTTAATAAATATTAGCGAATGGATAGCGATGAATTTTAACACTGTGAATTTTTTGAAAGTTCTATTTTAAGATTTTAACTGCATATCCGCAAATGCACTCAGAATGAAGTGAGAAAAGCAAATACGTAAAATGCATAATTATGATAAAAAGACCGCTGGTAAACAAACTGCTACCTGTTGATATCGATATTACGCAAGACTTTGACACATATCTATTACGACGCTTACGTTGGGACGACTGGGTTGATAACGGCGATGCTATAGTAATTTTGCGTATATAATCTCGACGAAAACCCCAAAAGCGTTGGGAAAATAAGCTCCAGTAAATAAAAAAAAACGCTTCCCGCTCGCCACTACCAATAAGCTACATCGAAGCCTTACCGTTCCGTTTGTTTGACTCAACTTCCTCGGGGCCGGCTGTGGTGGCGCGGTAGTTGGTGCAAATGTTTGTGTTTGCTGCAAGTGTGGTTGCGGTATTGGTTGTGGTTGTGGTTGTGGTTGTGGTTGTGGTTGTGGTTGTGGTTGTGGTTGCAATTGCGTGTACGGTTGCGGTGCAACGTGCGTGGACACTCGCGGTGCGGTGTGGTTGCCGATTAATGGCGGAACGTGGTTAGCAGTGGGTTTCGGTGTCGGAGTGACGTTCACATTCGGCAGGCTTGTCTTGTGCTCTCTCACTTCGTCTGACGTAGACTTGCGCGGGAGCGAATTGCCTACACGAGAACATTACAAATTACATTTCGACACAAAATAGGTCTCAGAAGAAAAAGAGGTAAACAATCGAATTAAAGATTTCAAATTAAATCAAAAAGTTTCCAGTAATAAAGTTCAGTTTAGTAATATTAATTTTCTTCTTTTTTTGATTGACAAAGAAATAAATAAACTATTCGTCAGCCTTAAAAAGCAGGCGTCGTCAAAAGCCTAAAGCAGTTCTTGAGAATACATTACTAAATAATGAAAGTACCTTGTTCCGGTGTGATTGTCCGCTGCAGGACAAGTCTCACAAATCGTTCGTGGCCTGTAAGCAGCGATACGGCGGTTTCGTGCGGAGCTTTCTCCATGTCAACGCCATTAATCTGAAAGAGAAAACATTGCCGTAAAAATATTAATTCGTAGCTTTTACTTTATTCCACTAGTTCAGTATTTATATCAGTATTTATATAATCAGTGTAGTAGTTTATAAAACGTAAGCTTAAAGATTACATGTATGATAAAAAAGCTTGGGTATGAATTGCTCTAACTTCATAGCTCAACATTGACTAGACTGTGAAATGGTAATAACAAAAAAAACCTGGCTAAGTTTGTTGTGCTCTTAGACCAGGGTGCTGGGTTGTGTAATAAAAAATTTGATGAATGAATGAATGACGTTTCTGTCAGAATATTTCAATACAAATATATAATAGGTGGATGAAATTTGGCCTTCACCCTATCCCTCGTTAAGCAGTCGATTATTATCACTAAGGGATTTTAATTATTAAAGCCCATCAGCCCAACCGAACAGCAGTGAAAAGGCAAATAAATAATCTCTGAACACTTATTCCTAGGAGTGCTGAAGGCCTGAAAAAATGATTGATAATACTGAACAGTTCAAAAAACAATTACCGAGACGACTTTATCGCCGACCATCATCTTGCCATCCTTGGAAGCCGCGCCCTGTGGTGATATCCGCGACACGTAGATCGCGTCGCTGTCATCTCTGTACTGGGGAGAACCTTTACCGCCGGCTATGCTGAATCCGAGTCCGGAACCGTCGCGTATTAGCGTTGTGTGAACTAATACTTTTTGTTGGTATGCTGAAAACAACACATCTTTTTCCTTACACATGGAACACTAGTTAGAAAGAGGATATAACGCTGGTGGGGTGTTACGGTGTTTTTTGATTTAATTGGGTATGCCTACTGTGCTACTTTACGTATTAGCGCTTATATTCTGTTTCGTAACCATAAAAAAAAAATGAAACGAAGAATAGCTGTTGTGATTCCTCGGTTCAATGCTTTTTGAAAAATATTACGCGGTGACAACCAAATCATCAGCTGTGCTACATTTAAGGTGCTCACATAATATGTATTATGGGAAGTAGTTATTCAATATTAACCAACATATTTTTTTACTTTCTTAGTTTATATATACTCATATTCAAGGTCTAGGTCTACTCACCGGGTGGTATGTAAGGTTGGGTTGCGGGTGGCGGAGATGCTTGCAACCGTTGGTAGTTCGTGATCGGAGTTGGGGACGGAGTGTTGCTGGCAACTGGTATCGGTGTAGATTGGTTGTTGACTTGTTCTTTGAAATCAGGTTCGAACTCCTGCGCGTATTGGTTGCTGATGATAAGCGGCTTCATTGGCAGGCCGCGTCCAGTTGGCACCTGAGAATAGTTAATTGAGTTATTTTAGCAGCCTAGTTGGGTCATCATCATTATATAACCCATTACGAGCCCACCATAAGCCCAGGCTAAATTCGAAGGTATTTTTGCTTAGCGGATTGGATTAATTTATTAATAGATCAATCAAATTAGGAAACAATATAAACGATTTCATTGACAATCTAAGTTTTCTGTATTGAAACGGATTTGGTATTAGATAAAATTGTATTATCATAAAAAAAAAAAAATGATATTGATGACATTAACAAATATGAAAAAATTGAGGGCTCCGTTATAGGGTGCGTACTATTACTAAGACTCCGCTGTCCGTCCGTATGTCCCTGTCTGTCCGGCTGTCACCAGGCTGTACCTATCTCATGAACCGTGATAGTTAGACAGTGTAAAATTATCACATATAATAATAAAAAACGGAATGAAATGCCGTTTTTCTAATAAACAAACAGAAACAGTTTTTATTTTGCGTTAAAATATAAAACATCAAACATTGATAGATAACGTGAAGATGTTACCACGTTATCTGCTATTAATCTAATTGGTGATTTCCTGTCTTCTCTCCGTTCCGCTCGTCTTCGCTTCAGTACAAAGACGCACCATTACTCATTTTATTTGATTAATGAACTATGTTCTGTGGATGGTCTCATATCAAATCCAGTAATGAAATACGTTAAATAAATTGATACAAACATTGAATACTTAAAGTAACTATTCTTTCGTAGTAGAATTTTATATTACAAGAGTAATTATTACAAGTTTTGTTTATAATAACTAGCCGACTAAGGAAGGGCAATGAATTAAATTTTATTTTGTTAAAACTCCTTCATAGCTGTTAAGAGAAATGCTTGGATGAGTTTGTGATCGCCTCAATCAGCAGTGCAAAAGATTTTAAGATCAATTCATCCCAGACAGGGTCCGATGGGACGGCAGACCGACGCGACCAGAAAGACCGAAGCGCAAGACCGACAGGTCAACGTGCTCGCCGTTTCACGGGGGTGAATCACCACCCATTTCAAACTCCGGGCTGTTACTAAGTATTTCTTGATGGCGTTGGTGTTATGTTGTGACTTTTCATTAAAACACTTCTTAATTTATTGATCGAGTTATGCATAATGTACACAACATTATACATTCAATTATATATAATCTTTAGATTAATTTCATCATCAGCATCATATCAAACCATTACCGGCCCACTACAAGGCACAGGTCTCTCCCACAATGGGAATGGGCTAAGGTCGCAGTCCACCACGCTGGCTCAGTGCGAATTGGTGCAATCCACACGCTTTTGAGAACATTATGGGGAACTCCTCGTTGTTTTAATTCATCGTTGAAGCAAGTGAAATTTAATTGCTTAAACACACATAAAATAGAAGGCGCGTGCTGGGTTTCGAGCTCGGCCCCCCCGAAAGTGAAGTCTTACTCTTACCTACTGGGCTATCACCGCTTTATATATATCGTATATTGAAATAGATGTAAATTTCTCTGAGATTATGTGAAGAATTTAATCACCTGTCCATTCTCCAACGTTGATACGGTATCTGTAGTACTCGATATCGAGTGATGGCTTGCACCGCTCGGCGCTCGGCTGTGCGTTCTAAAAATAAGATTTTTATCATAATATAATGTATGTCACACACATAAGTTGATCGCGCACTGCTGCAAGACGCACAGGAACTATAAAAACTGCCTCCCATTTTTCATCTCTTGAAAATGCTAATGACGTCGGCAGTGAACGCGCCGTGAATATCCACGAATCGTTGGAGCATCCACTGAGTTATTGCTGACGTTTTGTCAGCTGCATTCGGCTCGTCGCATCAATATTATCCACGAGTCTATGACATTGCACTGCAGTCGTAATTCGCTTACTGCCTAACTAGTGATATCAAATAGGCAGTCTTACACTTGACAATTATGGTAAATGGCAAGCGGTGATAACGCGAAAGTTGGGGCACGCTTGTTTTGAAAATGCCTCACCTAGATATGTAGTTTTTAAGTTATTTAAAGATAGTTGCCGGTAAGGCTTTCCACACCTTAGGCGTAGTAAAAAGGCAAATTAAAAGTTTTCGTGAGAGTCTATAAACTACAGGTAAAACGGTAAGCAAGAAATCAAATTTCATAATTTCAGAGTACTTGCAGCAGTCAGTGATTAATGCTATTTTTAATATAATGACCAGCATATTTATATACAATGCTCGGTGACATTTTAGTGATCTAGATAACTCGGGAATTTTTCTATGGCCTTTAGGTACTAAAATTACGCACCCAATTTATTTATGTAAAATAAATGTGGGTCCATAATAATTCATCGGTAGAAAAGCTCGTTTGTTAGTTAATAGCTTATCTCTAAAATTACAGAATAAAAAATATAGACCGCCTCTTACCGAAAGGCGGCCTGCATATCTTTAAATTTTAACATACATAACGAAATGTCACCACACCATCATATATGAATAAGATACTAGTTTAACTAATCCGACTAAGATAAGAGAGACTATTAAAATTGATTTGCAAATAAAATAGATTTTAAAAGCGCATGATAAATTATATTAATTACCAAGTACTTAAATGAGAAGCAGTAATTCAACGGATTCGAAGAATTAACTGAAGTATGAAAATGTAACGTTACTTAAAAAACTCCATCTAAAGTCAATATAATAATTATATAAAACTCCTTGCTAGTAACTTATAGAAATGAAAAAACACGGCACGGTCACTAACTCGGTAAGATTAACTATAATTATATGTTTCTCGAGCTACTTTATAATAATTTTGTTTTATCCATTTACGAATATTAGGGTTGCATTGGTTTGTATTTTTGTATGTTTATAGTTCGGATATACATATAATTAATAGTTGTATTATATGTATATTTTTAATCATACGCAAAATATGCTTAAAAATATACATATTATACAATGGTTGCCTGGAAAAGGTATTTAGCTATAGCTCTTTTGCATTTGCAGGTTTTGTGCTAATTCTCTGTGGGCTACAATAAAGTGTATTCTCGCTGTATTAAAACATGCAGTATAACAACCCACCCTCGCACTATAGTCGCACATACTCATAGCACGCAGCTTAGTTTGGAGGGAAATAGGTGAATTATAGTAAAAGAAAATAAATGTGAACATACCTAGTCGATGTAGGTGAATCTCTCGTCACCACTAGAGTGAGGGTAGCTCCGCTGGCTTTAAGTACTTCAACGGCATAGTAATGGTCGACATCGACCACTGAAGTGCCATTGACCGACAAAACTTTGTCACCCACCTGACAAAAAAATAACAAAAAGATTAAAAACATATTTTTTTTTAACTAACAAATACTCGTACTGTAGCCCTGTTTAAAATTTTCATCCGCGTTAAATTAATTAATGCTTTCGCGTTAATTGGCTGACGATGAATGGACGACCATGCCGTAAGGCTTCTTTTCTTCTCAGCAATAGGACGTACCTAGGGTCTTACGGCCGAACTTGGGCTAAATTAAAATCAGAGATTAGCGAGACTGCAGTGACATGCATATGGTGTACGATCGCGGTAGGCATAAATAAGGAAGATGGCAGAAGATGAAGAAGATTATTTTTAGGGTAAGCAGTGCTTTATTGCATTTAAGAAATGCACGCCGCTCTGTGCGAAGACACAAAACACGTGTGAAACTAATAAAATCATTTTATTTTGGTAGCTATACTCATTGACGTCTATTTTAATCCTTACTTATTGAGCTATGAAAAACTAAGCTATGGATCCTATTGGTGGGCGTGTAAGTGGGTGTGTGAACCCACGTTACGCATCCTCCATCCTGTAATTGGATACAGCGTGGAATGTCCATCCGGTGTCCACTTCCCTGCCTCACACAACTGGGCGACATTAAACCAGTCTTAGTTGACAGCTGCCACAGCATGCGAGCTTAATTTTAAATCCGGCACATTATTTTTAAATTCATAAACGAAAGTGAGTTTGTTGGTTTCCAGTATTTATTTAAGAAGTATAAGTAGTATAGTAATGAACTTAAGGAGTAACCTACTTTTTATCCCAGCAAAACAAACGTAATTAACGCGCAAAAACAACGTGGACAACAGCTGGTGTAAAATAATACTTACCCTGAGTCCAGCTAAATAAGCCGGTCCACTCGGCGTGACCCGGGAAATGAAGATACCATCGTCATCACCGATATAAGGTGTGGAGCCACGGCCGCCCGCTATGCTTAACCCGAGCCCTCCCGCAGCGCGACCTATCCGCACCTCTATACATCGCTGGTCGTTCACGATTCGTACTTCGCTGTCCGCCCGCTCTGAGACCGATTCGCCTGTGATAAAAAAAAAACATTTAACTTAACTTATTAAAACACTACTACTACTTTTAATCATCATCATTATGAACTACAGCAGGACACGGGTCTCCTCTTAGAAATAGAAGGGTTTATGCTTGTAGCCCATCAATCTGCCAAAATGAGGATTCGTATACTTCATACTTCTTTGAAAACATTATGCACGTCAAAGCACGTGATATTTAATTGATTTATTTAGAAACACACATAACTTCGAAAAGTTAGAGGTGCGTGCCGGATATCTAACTCGGTCCCCCCGAAAGGAAAGCCGAGGTGTGAACCACTAGGCTATCAAGGCACCACTTTTTAATAGCAGTATTTAAATATTCTCCAGTTCTTGCCCTTATGCCGAATTATGTGGCGTCTGAACAACCTATTTTCTTCAAACAAAAATACATGTTGTTTTAATTTTCTGACGTCGATCCTTAAAATAATAAATATTTTGGTTTTGGTTTGGACATTTACAGTAAACGCACTAGAAGACAAACAGACCGCTTAGACGTAAACCGTTCCGCACTCGGATGTTATAATTGAGTGAAACGGCGAATATAATAATACTTAAGTATTCGCTTACTGCCAGTATCACTGAATCAGTTTAAGAATAGACGACAAATATCAAAAAGACAAAAGTACAAGAAATTATATCAGCGAAAGCTGCTTAGTCTATTATATAGTAATAATAATGATTTTCACAGTATATGTATATCTATTACCGCAATAAACACAAATAATAAAAGTTATTTATGCAACTGTTGTATAATAAGGGGTATTAAAAACATGAGTGTAGGTTAATAGTATCACATGAGCGTTTTAATACCTAGTTATCAACTGTATCATACAAGTCTTTATCTACTCCCATAATATGAAACCTCTGAAATATTCTGAAACAGTTAGTTTATTGTTATTAAACTTTAAAACAGCCAGTCCTTGTAACCTAATATCATCCATTATTATACATATAAAATATACTAAGTATTAATGGAATAATTATTGATAATGGTAGCAATTACTCATTTTCTATGGTGCAATTATTAAAATTCACTGGAATATGTTCATTAATGTTGTTTGATTTTTAATTGAATCTACTTAGTATTTTTTACGTCGCGTCGTGTCGTGCGGCTTTTAACCGGACACGCGCGTGAATAACAATATTCTTTTTTTGAAATTCATACACATACCACGCATCGAGCAGTAAAAAGGATGTCTGTGTGAAACCCTTTGCGTAGAAGGGATCGAAAAAAATCAAAGGAGTTCTATATTAAGTTCATTAGGTACTTTGGGTGGTATTAGGACATTGGGTGTTTTATTGTGGGCAATAAGCTAACGGTTTCAGAATCCTTTATAGGGGATTTAAAGCATGGAAGTAGATAAAAAAAACAGGCCACTGCTGGGCTAACTACAACTCCTAAAGGGAGGGTGTGCCCATCATCACCACGCTGGGCAGACGAATGGTCGCAGTAGATGGTAGTATAGTAGCACAGAGGACGGCTGCTACGCGTTGTAAGTTATATTTTCCTAGTCGCCTCGTACAACACCCGTGGGTAGAGTAGTGGTGCTAGTGACAACTGTATTCTGATCTGCCTGCCATCTGTATGTGATGTGTATCATATCACATAATACCTTTTTTTTCTACGAGCATCAAAGAGATACGCAAATGGTTTAAGTTATTCATCATACGACTTCTGAGCCGTAGTGGAGATATGTGATTAGAATTGGAAACAGCATTATGAGCTAATCGGAATCCACATCACAAATAATAAACAAGTAATAATATTTAATAGGCGATAAGTCGGCGATATCTATAATCAATTCCTACGCGACATCGTCCCGGAACGCTAACTCGCTAGGCGGCATGTCTTCGTCGTTATGGCGAAATTTCAAAAATGCCCCCGCCGGGGTCGAACCCTAGAGCTCTTTCTGACTACTGCGCCAGGGAGGTTAACAAAGAAATGCCCGAGGCACAACAATTTCAGATGCTGAGAACCAACTCGTATAAAAACCGCATTTAAATTCCACATTCCTTTTTGCGACCAGGGATTATCAGATAGTTATGGTAAGTGTCTTCGCGTTATTATATTTATAACTACTGTAATAGGTGAAATATCTTATAGCGAGGAGAAATGAGAAAATAGTTACAAGAGAGAAAAAAACACCTTAGGAAGACCCATCAGGGCACCTATAATTATCAGAGGCATCTCTGTTATTATTGTAAACTGTCACGAGAAAATTACTTTTCTAACGTTAGAATGATTGACTTGACCGCATAATTGATGAGAAAAGCATTAAGCATAGCAATGTTTATATGACATATTATAATAAAGAAGCAGGCATGTATAGTTGTGTCCGCTTAAGAGAAACCGCTATAATTAAAAAACAAGGTTAAACCCCTTGGTAATTGAGTGTAGGCGTCGTTAAGAGTCCGACACGGGAGTAATTGGCATTCCCTTGACGATAATGAACAATGCATTCGGCGATATAGAGCATATTTGCAAGGTCACTGTATTGCCGTTCGGGGATCACGAGCTGCTCAAATAACAGTCACGAACAATGCATGTGTCCTTTTAAATTGTTGGAATACTTTAGATCGCGCTTTTAAACCGTTCTGAAATATATGCAGTGCATTATCTAAAAGGTGAACAATTATAGAATGTAACATTTGAGACGCTTGTAGAGCGCTAACTTGTGGTTAACATTTACATAATACCACTAAGGTAGATCACTGCTAAGACCACAGCCAGGTATTGTAACAGGTAACAGGTATTTACGGCACACATTCGAATTTCAATCGTGATTTCTCTTTCTCAAAATTTCAATACAGACGGTGCTGAATTGAATAATAAGCGAGCGTTTTGCCTTTCTTGGAGTTCGCACGACAATCAGTTGGTACGACAAGATAAATGAACCGAGCGTAGTGAAATCATGATCCAGAATAGTTGTCGCGTCCGCATCCTGAGTGTACTACAATGGCCAATCAGTTGCGATACTTTCACCCCTCACATAACCTAAATGAAATTACAACGTTGCTATTGTATCCCAGAACCGAGTCGTGATAGTTAACAGAGGGATTCGTGACTATCATTTATCAGCTGGTAAAGTTATTTCATTGGGAAATGCTCTTTCCAAGGAATGGTGGTAATTTAAGTAGAGCCGTAATGTAATAGACAGGTGAAAGTAGACGGAATTATTCCATTTATCTTTCATATACAACAATGACAAATTGCAAATCGCTTTATCGGACTGTAATGTTCCATACTGATCGACAGTTGAGGAATATGATATAAAGAAAAGGAAAGCGTGCTTCAATGTAAGAAGTTTCTGTGAATAATTTATAAAATATTAATCATTGTTGACACATTTCTTCCTCCTTTAGATTAGCGTAGGCAGCAAAAATAATGATGTCAAAGGTATTTGACTTCTGCTTTTGTATACTTCACAAGAATACAGCAGGTGTAGCTATGTGCGACTACACATATTTAATAGACGTGCAGGTGAAATTCCTTGACTTTGAACAATTCCGTAATTTACAAGACATGATCGAGGGCACTAGCCGGTTATTGCCATTATCTGAATGACTCTAGTTTTACTTTTGTTGTGTTTTTGGAAATTCATACAGACTGTGGACTTACCTTTAATACCTTTATTAAATTAATCAAATTTGAATACCTTTATTAAATACCTAAATTTACGAAATTTAGCCTTTATTACCTAAATTTACGAAGATGAAGATTTATTGCTTTTAAGCATTTATGGCGCTGCACTACAAAGGCTTTTTATTTACGTCTACCAGTATTAAGCAAGCATAACAGATACAATAAGAGGAACAATAATAAAAGGTTATCAGTACGATCGGTACATTCTAACGGCTTCATTTTGATGAAATCAATACGTAGAACAAAACAAATCAATACAAATAATAATAATTGTTGAATCAATTGTTTTATTTCGATTAAATATCTTGATAGGAACAAACAATCAAAACAAAACAACGATTCCTTAACTACTGCCTACTGTAAAAACAACGAAAAGATCGATCGTCGATACTAGTAGATTAAATGATTGTTTGATTTCAAAATGCTGTGCATGGCTGTTAAAATAACTGTCGCCAAACTTAGAGTAACAAGATTTTTTTTACGCTGAGGAATTTATTGAACCATTATAAATTGATTCTTCGTGTTGACCGAGATATAGGAAAAGCTCAAAGAGAATGATTCATTTATTATTTTGGCAAAATCAAGGGCCACTTGCCTCTCAGTTGTTATTGTTATCGCATTACTGAATTGCGCGGTTACTCCTTGTTACGTTCAAGTTCTATTATAGTAACCATTTCACACATACGTAAACCAAGGTTTGTTGATTCGTCCGAACACTTTATATGGATGCCTATTGAACATGCCCACGGAACAATACCTATTTTTAAATTTTGCCTATTTCTTTTTTATACATTATTCGGGTTAACTCGAGTGTCTGTTAGGACTTCCGTCAATCAGCCTAGTGTCTTCGTTGAGTCCATAATCGAGGTTGAAATTCGTTGCATATACAAGTTGAGTCAGAGAACGGTAAACAAAGGAATTCTAAATTTGGAAACTATTTAACATTTGAAAAAATCGCCATCTGCTTAATATGAGGGACTAAAATATATTACTATCTTTCATACTATTAAAAGCCAGTTTTTAATATTTTGAAGATAATATACAAAAATTGAGCAACTACACTTTTATCCGCGACTACAAATAAAATCTTAAACAGGAAAATAATGTTTTACTTTAAGATTAGAAATAAAATATAACGGAAATCCGAATACTTTAACCTTCGCCAGGAAACGTAAAAACGATTTATAGTAGATACCTAGTACAGATACACTCTCCGCGCGAGTCTGTACTCAAACTTGACCGGTTTTTTTTATATTACTTATATTTATTATTCTCGTAGAATGACATCATTCAAATCAGCAATTCATGGCTTGCTTTTGTATAAGGCATTTGAAAATTTATATCTTACTGCGAATAGGTCCCCACAAAATATTAAGTATCGGTCAGAATATCTGACACTAAGGCAATTTGATCGGAAACCGAAATTATTGGGCAAGATACCACTTCGAAAGCTTCCTGGTTAAATAAATTTATCTCTTCAACGACTATGGACATTATCCTTAGAAATCTTTTCGGCATAAAAGCGGTCCGGCTTGAATTTATATTATTTTTCGCTCATAATTTAAATGCGACAGTTTGTCAATTTGTTTCTTACCTATGTTCAGCTCAACCGTTTAACAGGAACAAGATCGTGATAAAAATGATCCTTGGCATTTAAAAAAATGCATTTATTAAATGCCAAGGACATGAATGAATGACATGAATACCGGGAAAATAAGAGTTCCTGCGGGAATTCTAAAAACTAAAAATAAACGAGCACAAAGTCGCAGGAAACAGCTAGTAGGTAAGAATATATAACCACAGATGAGTTATTCTGACTTATGATAAGTGGTAGATCTATAAATCGCTAAAATACAATAACATCTAAGAGGATGACACAAGGATAAGTATTACCTGAGGTCTCACCTCACCCAAAGATGACCGCATCGCAAACAACTACCACAGTTTCACCTTCAACTAAAACAACACGTTATTCTCGGCACATAAAGCGTATTGCGTATGGCCTATTGAGCAAAAGCGTTAGACCATTCCGTTTATTAAATGTTGCCACGATAATAATGATTATAATTCATTATTGTAAACATTTTTTTCAGTTCAGGTTTATATCTTCTCTTTTTTTATTCAACTACAAGTTCGCCAGTAACTGTCTATACGCCAATCTAACGGTGGTGATGCAGTCTGAGATGTTAGCGGGCTAAACTGTTAGGGGTATGGAAGTTATATCTGACCCACACCCCTAATCTACGCAACGTCTTACCGGAACGTTAAATCGCTTGTTAACACATATTTGTTGGTAGGGTGGAAACTAGTCATGGCCGCACCCTCCTATCAAATGCAACTAACTACTTTAGTGACTTGTCCCATACGTTAATATCTAAACAAAACATCTACAAACGTCGTTACTGACCTCAAGAGGTCTGAAAGGGACGAGTTTATTGAACTTATAATATTCAAGCATACCCACAACTAGTATGGTTAAAACCAAAAGTGAATTCATTTCCAGGTGTTAATTATGGTAAAACTTCATACAAGTTTTGTATACTCACTTTATTATAATTCAACATGCAATGAAAGTTTAATTAAGATTGTACGAGAGATAATGGTGATAAAGCGTTGTATGTAAACGTACAGGTAGGAGCTTTTACCGGAGTGAAATCTTTTTTTTTTTCTTTATTTTTTTTGCAACAAAATCACGAAACAAAAAGACTACTTTATGCAAATTAACATTCTTTCCCACTTACCGAAGTCATGTGAAAAGATGTAATATGAAAGAGTGAGAACGCAATTTTTCCATTTATGTCAAACAATACAAGTCAAGGTTGTAGTATTGATAAAATAAATCTTTCCGTATGGTTTAAGTTAAATTGTGGCAAATTGAAGTAAAGTAAGATATATCAAACCTTGAGAAGTGTTCAGCGATAAGAGCTATGGGTATATGTGGGTGAATATGGGTAGTCAGGAAACTTTTAGTAAGTCTGCTACATTGGTTAATCTAGTGATGAAATAGTTTTAATTGCGTTGACAAATTGACAATAATTTACTTATAATTTTATTCTTTTTTATTATAGGTAACGTTAGAACACAAATAAGGTTTTTTTGGGAATAGTTATAAACATGCTATGTGAATTTCCTCACCTCTTGCCTTTTTTAACACTACACTGTTTACTAAAAAGTTCCTACTAGTACAAGGTTAAGTCAACATTCTCATATACATGTTCAGGAGTACAGCAACCATTTTTTCTTAAATATGAGTACTAAGAAGAATAACGAAGCGGTATAGTTTTTATAATTCTTAATAAAAAACTGTGATGAAGAGGCATACGGAGGGGATGGAAGAAACTATAAGAATTCATCGTTACTAACTAAATAACTTGTCGTACAGAACGAAATTTTACAGTCAATATACTTACTATCATAAACCCCGGGAAACTATCTATTGGTGAAAACTTCAGTAAAATTCTATCAGTACTTTTAGTGATTGTACACTACACATTTTAAATGGTTCATGACTGTGACTGTCAATACTTTATAACACGTAGTGATCTAACTTGGACCAGTATTAAACGTAACGAGTACTTACGTTTCTTCCGCCTTATTACACCCATAACTCCACTCTAAACCGGGTTTTATTTCCTGTAAAGGGATGTTATCTGCGTAGCTCTGGGACCGACGCAAGCTCGCAATAACCAAGGGCTATATAATATCGCGTGTCAATCAATAAGGTGCAGTGGCTTATAAATCCTAACACATGCCGTGTCGGTCATTGTCATGGAGAACTATAAAATTAAGTTTTAATAACCAGTAGGGATAGCTATATTTATTAGTTTTTTTTTTTCATATTTGTAAATAAAGCTTATAAACAAACACAAAACCGGTGATTTGATAAGGACGCGTGCGTGCGCGCGGCCCGGGGCGCATGCGCTGACGGAATGCGCACTGCACTCCGAGATGTAGAGGCTGTGGCGCCAGCGGTGGCGCTAGGGCTGTCAGATGATCGAGTTTCCGTATTTTTTTCTCCCCAACGTATATCTCATTTACGCGTTTTATTAAGCAATAGTAGTTATTATCTACGTACCGTTACAGCAGATCTTTTCTGCCACGCGTTTTGATATGGTGTACCCGTAGGTAAACTAAGGCTGGAAACGCATTGGTGGTTCCTCTTGCGATACAGATAACATAAGTTGATCTGCTTACTCTTTTGCAGTATTTTATATAGTGATTGCTGTTTTTGCGGTTTTACTCGATAGCTCGGTAAGGATACGTAATCAAAGACTACCTAACAATATCTATTAAATTTGCCCAAATAGGATGGCAAGATTTTTATCTACATAAGATAGTCCTGATAAACAAATGGTTTTTAAGGATTAATATTTTTTACCTAATAATGACGATTGAAAGTCCTTATTTTGACATAAATTGTTGCATTGTGACTTTTTATAGTGGTAGGTTTATTGCTCCATCGACTTTTTTATATCATACTAAAGTAACTAATAGTATTTACCTATGATGAATCCTTTAGTTAGCTTTTAATAAACCAATCTACGCTCTTTTTACGTCAATTGCCAATTTTAAAGTGACACCACATAATTTTTCATACAGAAAAAACATAAAATTATATATTTTCGGCTTTTATAAATTCAATTTAATTCTGCTCTTTTTGCAGGGTCTGTTAGAAATTTCGAAGTTCAGCTTTAGCGTCCCTATGTCCGGCGCCCACGACCTCTCCGTTAGATTAAAAATAGAAAGGCACAACCTGGCGCATACCAGCTCCTTTTTATTTTTTACCCTTATATTATTTATCAAAGTCATTATCTACGCTGGAATGATCACATAAATAAGAAGAGTACTTTCATTTTCCACGTGGATTACGCTTATCGTCTTTAAATTAAAACTTCAATAGCAACAACGTTATTATTTGATAGCAATTTAATGATAGTAAATTTTATTAGTAAACTAATTCCAATTAAATATATCGATCCAATTTATTTTGGAATGAGGCAAGTGTACGACGATCTGTGCTACTGGTATTAATCTGTATTAAAAACAATCTTTGATACCGGTTTTATTTCGGATGACATTGACATGAGATATGAGTACAGGAAGTTTAATCTCCGAAGTAAGTTTTATAGACGTATAGAACAAGTGAACGGATACACTTTTCGGTTTTAATAATATGATGCTAAAAATTCTCTCAGCAAACAGCTATGAAAAAATTCTGGAAAACGAAAGTAAAACGGATGAACGATTAAATCGCGGATGAATGGATTAATCTTAATTAAATAATAAATTGAACTAAAAAACCTACATGTTTAATTAATGTACTACGCAAGACTGTCTCAGCATAGTAATAAAATTGCAAGCTTATTTAATGGAAATAAACCAGATAAGTTTATAAAAAAAAATTATTCGTTCTCCGAAAGTTCTAAAAAATGGCTTTGGAATTTTGAAACAACATTGCATTTAAAAACGAGCATATTATCAGTTGAAGATAAATATATATCTTTCCATTGCCATTTAACCAAACAGATTCAGTAACGCGTGGCAGGATACAGCTAGTTTAAAGTAAATCTAAAACCGAGGAGTGATATGCCTTTAGATTTCCTCTCATTCAATCACGCTGATTAAGCTAATGTCAGAGATTATGTTAAGTCACCGGGTAACAAGTGGTTGCCAGTAATTTTCTGCAGGCAGAATAGAAATTAGAAACCGTGATCGGAGACTACCGGGATATTGCTTTCAGTTAAAAGCTGTTTATTAATACAAGACAGGAGCTTTCAGATTTCCATTTATAAACCTGTGACAATTTAGACTATTATAAAGATTAAAATTGTAATATAAAAAAACTATAAAACACAATAATAAGTATTGAAAAGTTTAAAATACCGAAACAAATTGGTTCAGAATCGATTGAGTTTACTCTGAGCTTATTCAGCCCCCAGATTCTAATTAAAATTTTAGCAAAACCAAGTTTTCCAAGCAAAAACTTGGAAGTGGCCAAAATACCTATCAATTACAAAAAATCTTTTTTTTATAATTTGGAGGACAAGATATGAATATTTTCGAAGCAATATCAATTGCTTCGAAAATTATTTAGAAAAGCTTTCAACGATTCTCATGCTACTTTTGACAGCCGAAAGATTAATTTTAATTCTACACGGAATACATAAATTCCTTGCATAGCGAAGTAAGAAAAAGCTGTTAAACGCCTTTTCCTCTTATATTCAAATTAGCCGATCAAAGCCCATAATAGATAAAGGTTTCTAATGAATATATGCAAGGATGTCAATTAGATACGGCACGCGACGCGTATTATAACAAATTCCAAAACCCCGTTTCTTCCATAATATTAACGGAATCTATCTCCGGGGGATATTCCGATTCGAAACGCATGAAAATAACTATAATTTAATTGACATGCAACATAGACCTACTCATGCACTGCGATTTTTTTCAAAACCCAGGTTACATTTCGCGAAATTCAATCAGCAAACTGAAAAACGTACCTACGTTGAATTTCCTTAGAGATAAAAACCGGTGCGATTTTATCATTTCACACACTTAGCTTAACAGTAGTCTTTTATTCTGCAGTTCACATAACGGTTGTCATGATGTAGCTGCCGAAGAATTTCGCACAAAAGAGGATAATATCTGTGTTGTAGGTGGACGTGACGCTAAAACCGTAAACTAAGCTTTTTTATTGCAACTTAACGACAATTCCGAACATAAACAATTTTTTACCGTGGAATTAGATACGGATGGTGTTTCGAAAGTAAGAAAGGAAACTGATCCATTGCTTGTTAAAAAGACAAAAAAAAAGTTAACGATAATCTTTGGCTTCAAGCGTTTAGCTATTTGCTAACAAAGACATGCTTTTAATACATAAAAGAATATGGAATACTTTTAATGCCTTTACGTGACAGAAAGTGGACTTAAAGCATACCTATTATTTCCCATTATTATCATAAAGTTGTCTAGTATTTCATTTCTGTACAATGACCTAAGGTATGTAATTGATCATATTGATCGAATATCTAATAGTGGATGCGCTTCAGTAACTCATTTCACAGGTTCACTTTCGAGATCTACGGCCGCAGCGCGGATTCTAACCGCAATGTACTTCGTACAACCGTCAGTTGATTACCTCGGTTACCATATTAATGCGGTTACTGCCAGCCAACATTATAGTAGAATAGGAGAAACTGGAGCTAGGGCGCAGGATTATTACCACGAGATTGATTTAGATAGACGGAATAAATTAGAAGAGAAAGGTGCACTATTCAGACACAAAAGGCAAGGTGAATGTGTCTATTCAGATTATTTCCTACAGATAAAATGCCGATGCGCGAATGATAAATATTTCAGATAAACAGACACGACAGTTAAGATATATCATAGACGATTTAGAACATACGGAAACATTAAGCATTAGTACAGATAATAAACAATTTTTTTTATAGATCGTTTAATCTGTAAGCAAGATAAAGTTAAGAATCATAATCAACTACTTCTACTTCATAACCAGATTTAAGATACAAGCTGATAGAAATAATTAACTCACTAGAAACGGCCACAAATTAGTGATAACTGCAAACCTTCTGCAATAGGAGCAGTAGTCCTTCGTTGGATACATTCTTATGAAATGATTCTGAAGGTAATTCTGGACCTACCATTACGTAAGTTTAAACTATGTGTTAAAACCAAAACTCGAGTTTACTATACTATTAAAGAATTTCCTAATGACAGGACTGTTTGGAATCAGTTCTATCTGCCACAAAGCAGAGAATATAAGAGTGAAATTGTAAAATATTTATATTTCGAACTGGTGGTAGAGTCAATACAAAAAAAAAAAAAAAAGACTACTTTTGAAAAGTTTTTATAAAGTAGGTAGGTAGCAAGTAGGTTATCGAAATAAATACATTTTTATACAAAATAAGGCCCAACGCTACGTACAACGGATGGTTCCGGCCAAATAAATACGGAGACAGGCCCAGGAACAGAAGAAGAAGGAAGGCCTAGGAATAGAAGAAGAAGGAAGGCCCAACGTTATGGCGGTCCTTCTATACATTATTTAAAAAGAACGGAAGGAAAAAAAGATCTCGCAAGTAATAATAGTTACAGTAAACGACGCATTTATCCAGCATCATAAGAGCTTCTTCCAAATTACGCTCTACGACGTTAATATATCGTTTCGAAAGTAATACTAGTAATTTTGTGTTCATGTCACATGATTGACAGGGCTGTAATGTGGGCAATAGAAACATTTTTGTCTGAGGCTTAATCGCTCATGACTGGCAATAACCCGCTATTATGTTCTCATAGTACTACACTAATTCTTTAAACGGTTTGTATTATAGCTTTGTTTAGAGAAATGTGAATACGGCATTAGTCTCACGAACTGCTTGTTACGTGTGTGATGACCTTTTCAATGTAGATACCCGAAGGTAAATATGTACCTGACTTGAAATTAAAACGGAATACAGCGTTATTTCGAACGGAGCTGATCGTGTTTGTCTGCTTTTCTATCGGCCATCTATGCACGAACTTTAGGAACTGGAAAGTACCTTACTTCTAAAGCTCATCGATTTTATATGTATATATATATATTTTATATAATCCGGGCGAACTGGGCAGCTTCTACGGATACAGTGCCCGTACTTTCTATCTATAAAGGCTAGTAACGACACAATATTGTGGAACGGAAAAGGTTAGTTTGCATCTTTCCGTTACATAAGCATGCCTGATTGGGTCTTACATAATGTTCAATAAAATTGGCAATTTGAATGTTATACTTAACAAAAAAATAATATGCAATTTATAATTCAGAATTGATAAGATTATCTTTAGATTATGTTTCATCAATCTTGACATTTGTGCAAATAGAGCAAATTAAATCTTAGTCATTAATTTTAATGAAGATCTTCTGAGATATAGGATGGAATTTCTTAACGGACAATACTCGTGATCTCGGAAGTATATACGTACCCACGGCAAATCCTTCAGTAATGCTTCATTTCAAACCATAAGTAGCGCATAAAACACTAGAAGTTCACTTTTGTTTTTCTTTTATAAATCCTATTATGCAGAAAATATTTTAAGCGTCAAAATATAAATATTATAGTCGCTGACCTTCACTGGCGAGTATGGTAATTTTCATGCATATTACAGATACTTAAATGACGATACAATTATTACCGGTCGTATAAAATAACGGCACTCCTGTTCCAGAATATCCACTTGGATTGCAATAATATAGGACACATATTTTTTTTTTTTTTAAATATCAGAATTACAATACAAGAAGGGAAAAAATAATAATAATAGTATTCGGTAATGTTAAATTGGCAAACAAATAAATGGAGAATTCAACAACAATTACAACAGAGGAAAGAAATTACCAGAAACGTAAATAAACGCTGAACTTGACCTCAGGAAGACGTGCACAGAACAGGCCTTACTTGCTTTGAAGGTGAACTCCATAATCGAGCACATGATACCGCGGACTACTGACTTGGTAACAGCCATTGTTGTACAAAATTTAAATATTCCTCCCGAATCCACTGTGAAGAGAAAATTCGTACGTGGCTATGTAATGAGGAGGCTTATAGAGAACTGTGAGGGCTCGCACCTGACGCTTTGCGGTTCATTATAACGCACCAATAACTCGGGGAGAGTGTTGCTATTGTTGTACGTCCCTCGGGAGGGTTGACACGATCTCGTCCTAAATATCCATACGCGCATAAATATGGACAAGAAATTACGAGAACAATTTCAATTAGTTATTATGACCTTCATTCAAATGTAATTATAACACAGATATAAAAAATCTATGTTTGAAAAAGGTTATAATAGTATAACACATACTATTACTACTGTTACTATCAACGCGAAAGTTCATGATGTCTATTTCTGTTTATCAAATTCAAAATTCATTTATTTCAAGTAGGCCTAATATAAGCACTTGTTAAACGCTTTTGAAGGCAGAATCTACCGAGAAGAAGCCGGCAAGAAACTCAGCAATTGTTATTTTCCAACATCAACTATTCATCTTGCTGAAAGGATTGCCTGACGAAGAACATACGCTTTTGTAGGCTTAAACCTAAGATCACTAAATTATTTTGTGGGAAATAATACTATATACTATATCACTTCTATATATTATGCTGAAAGGAAATCTTAAGGCATCAGTGGGAGGAATGTATTCAACGCATGGATGAACATTGTCGACCAAAACAGAACATGACGTCACAGCCTTACGGTCGGGGATCTATTACGAGGCCAAAGTTGGGCTGTTTAGACGGATTGACTGAGGCGGCCATCAGTATTAGAAATAAGCGGGCGCAGCCCATGTCCTCTCCCATAAAGATAGGGCTGTAGTCCAGCGATGATATAACAGATCGCAAGCAATTTATGGAGAAAGGCGATAGCCTAGCGGTTAAAACTTCCGCCGACCATTCGGGGGCGACTCGAATCACGGCACGCACCTCCAAATTTTAGAAGTTATGGACCTTTTTTCTTGAATATAACATGCGTTAACGCGAATAAAAATGTTCTCAAAGGCTTGCGAAGTCTACTAATCCGCACTTGGATAGCTCGGAGGACTAAGGCCTAAACCCTAAGAGTGGTTCTGATAGGAGAACTTTGCCCGTTAGAGTACCATTAAACGGTTGATTACGTTGGAGTTATCGATAAACTTAATCCTTCAACATGGAAAACATTATCACATATCAAAATAAATTAACCTTACCAATCAACGGTATACCACCTATTTCAAATGAACAAAAAATGATTATTAAAAACGTGTCCGATTTGCTGATTCCAATCCATGAGATTAAAGTAAGATCATGAAAGAGAAAAAAAAAACGCGCGTGTTAGGAAATAGGGAATTACAGCACTTTATCTATGATAAACCCGATGATTATATTAAATATATCAACAAATCATAGTTTGTATACTCATTGATAATGTATTGAAAATAGAATAATGGACTTTATTAGACTGTCAAATAAAAGTATAGGATCTATGGCGGGAGACGCGAGTTTGACAAGTTAGATTGGCGGCAAAGAAAAAGTTAGGACGGATTTAAAGTAATGAATTGAAAAAAGGAGATTAAGTAAAGTATTGTGGATAGAACGTTACAAATTGGGTTGAGATGATTTATAATGGAAACGATACACTTAACGAAATATTGTTGTGGCGAAACAAGTCGTATGTACTGGTGATGGAGTCGTTAAAAGTTGTTGGTACTATGGTTGTACCTGATGTTACATCAGATAAGTATATCTCATCCCTTGGTTTATTTAGGTATCATATATGGAGCCCTAGCATAACTTTATACCGACAGTTTATGTAGCAGAGGTTGCTCTATACAAACAACTTGTTCCAAAAGTCCTGATGTTATAAGTGATAATAGTAGTTATGTTTGACCTGTCTTAAAATATGTCTTGTATCAAAGGGCCTAGCGTTATTACATATGACGTTGTAATGATGATGTTGTAATTGTGTTTATAAGTTGTTTTAATTGATTGAATAAAAGAGCAACGGTAGAGTTTCTTGCCAGTGGTCTTCTCTGCCGAAGACAGCATTCCGAACTGGTAGTAGAGTCATTTGAAGGTAACAAGTAATATGAATTATAGAGAAGCTTAATATACAGTATTAGAGTCAGTCCAGTTGTTTTATTTCACTCCTTGGGAAGTCAGGTTTATAGAGTACAGACCCACAACACTGCTCTAAAGCAGGTTGGTGGGCTTTAATGATGTCTTTTATAAAATGAATACTTTAATATAAGAAACTAGGTATTTAGCTTCAATAATACTGTTAATTAATGAAAGATCTAAGTGCCATCCTGAACATTGTGGGTATTGAAGTGAATATCTGAATACCGTGGCCTTCCATTCTTCTATATTTTTTTAGCATCAGAAGTGGGATCCTATTCATGTCCAATTTATGCCTTTCTCTAATGCAGATTTACTTTTTTTAGAACCATCCCGTCAAATGTGGACATAGTAAAGAGTTTGATGTTTTTAATGATGCCTCAACTTTTTGCTGCTATGTGCTGAAACAGTAACACTCTGGAGACAAAGCACCATGCTTGTTGAAATTCTATATAAGGATATGTGGTCCGGAGAACCAATTGATGTGATATTTTTATTTTTTATTTTTGTTGTTTCTACTTTGCAAAGATAGTACTTATTATTTGAAACTGGTATGGCCTAGTGGCTCTTTTTTTACTTGGAGTCAAAAATAGATTTGATTTATATTTGTTTTGTTTGTTATAAACTAACTAGTCAAGTTAGCCAAACAGAATGTGTAATAAGTTTGATAAATTTGAAATTTCAAGTTTTATTTAACTAGTCAGGTTAACCAAATGTAATTTGTGTTAAGTTTTATTTTATTAGTCTGTCCAGGCTAAAATAAATTAACTGGTCAGGTTAGCCGAACGGAATGTGTAATAGATTTTTCTTTTAATTCTTATTTATTACATACAAGATTTCAAGTTTATATTGAGCAACTAGTCAGGTTAGCTGAGCTGTTAACTTTTATTTAGGAACTTTTCTATGTACTTCGAGATCGAAGTACTTGTCAGGAAAGCCGAGATAGGAGAGATTGTGTAAATTATTCAGAACATATAAAAGAATACACATAAAACAAAAAAAAACAAAAAAAAAAAAAATTGTTGGTAGAATAGAATATGATTATGTGTCAGAACAATACATATAGGGGAAATTACTACTGAATAGCTAAATGAAATAGTTTAGTTTCTATGTTGGGTTGTGTGAAGAAAAGAATTAGGAGTCAGCTTAAATGTTGTGGGTTAGGTTAGGTCAGTGATCTTTCAGTATGATGTTGAGAGAAGTTTTTAAAAATGATATAAATAAAATACAATTATAAACTAAATTAATGTTGCTGCCGCAAAGGAAAATATATTAGTTGCATTATAAATAATTAGATTATACTTAGGTTTACAGTTGTTTGAATTATCAAATTGTATGTGAAATTTTAAGAGTCCTTGCATGATAAATGATTCTGTTAAACAGGTGGTTTAATTGATGTTTAGATTGAAATAAAACATTGAATAATAGAAATAACAATTGAACATATACCTTGGCTTTTATGATGAGATGATAAAAAAAAAAGATGTAAACTAATAGAAATAATTCCATCTTAGCGTTTTTATATTAATTTATTTATATTTATCTTATATATTACTTGACTTGGACAGTGGAAAAAATATGAATATCACCAGTGGGTGATGATGTTATTAATATCACTTGAGAGTGATGATGATGTGGATATCACCAGTGGGTGATGATGTTATTGATATCACCAGTGGGTGATGATGTTGTTGATATCACCAGTGGGTGATGATGTTATTGATATCACTTGAGAGTGATGATGTTGTTGATATCACCAGTGGGTGTTGGTGTTTTGGTATATATTGGTTTGACTATTAGACTGTACCGATTGCATCTGTGACTAAATGAGACTAACAATGTCAATGACAGAATTGATGGGAAATACAATTACCTGTGTGGATATTTTGATAAAGTTGGACTAGAGGCAAAAGGATAAATTTTTTTTGAGATTTATATTGAGATGGAAATATTTGGATTGTGATTGTACATGTTAAAATGTACAAAATAAATGAAAATGAGTATTTTTGATTTACATTGTTGAAAATTAATCATTTTACTTTATTAGAAGTATTATATTGTTGTAATATGTTAAATGGTGTGGAATTTTAATGAAAATTTTTTTTGGTCTCTTTCACTTTAATTATAAAAAAATTTGATTATGCCTATCTTTTGATAGAATATTGTTTACAGTTTATTGATAAAAGTGTATACAGAATGTAACTGATTTGATGATATTTGTGCTTATATACCATTTAAACTAATGTTATAGAGGTGTATATAAGATGATGTACTTATAAGGATGTTCTTTGAACCTAAAGACTTATGATACAATACATATACCTAAAAAGAATAACCCTATGTACTTCGAGAACGAAGTACTTGTCAGAATGGCCGTGTTAGGAAATAGGGAATTACAGCACTTTATCTATGATAAACCCGATGATTATATTAAATATATCAACAAATCATAGTTTGTATACTCATTGATAATGTATTGAAAATAGAATAATGGACTTTATTAGACTGTCAAATAAAAGTATAGGATCTATGGCGGGAGACGCGAGTTTGACAAGTTAGATTGGCGGCAAAGAAAAAGTTAGGACGGATTTAAAGTAATGAATTGAAAAAAGGAGATTAAGTAAAGTATTGTGGATAGAACGTTACAAATTGGGTTGAGATGATTTATAATGGAAACGATACACTTAACGAAATATTGTTGTGGCGAAACAAGTCGTATGTACTGGTGATGGAGTCGTTAAAAGTTGTTGGTACTATGGTTGTACCTGATGTTACATCAGATAAGTATATCTCATCCCTTGGTTTATTTAGGTATCATATATGGAGCCCTAGCATAACTTTATACCGACAGTTTATGTAGCAGAGGTTGCTCTATACAAACAACTTGTTCCAAAAGTCCTGATGTTATAAGTGATAATAGTAGTTATGTTTGACCTGTCTTAAAATATGTCTTGTATCAAAGGGCCTAGCGTTATTACATATGACGTTGTAATGATGATGTTGTAATTGTGTTTATAAGTTGTTTTAATTGATTGAATAAAAGAGCAACGGTAGAGTTTCTTGCCAGTGGTCTTCTCTGCCGAAGACAGCATTCCGAACTGGTAGTAGAGTCATTTGAAGGTAACAAGTAATATGAATTATAGAGAAGCTTAATATACAGTATTAGAGTCAGTCCAGTTGTTTTATTTCACTCCTTGGGAAGTCAGGTTTATAGAGTACAGACCCACAACACTGCTCTAAAGCAGGTTGGTGGGCTTTAATGATGTCTTTTATAAAATGAATACTTTAATATAAGAAACTAGGTATTTAGCTTCAATAATACTGTTAATTAATGAAAGATCTAAGTGCCATCCTGAACATTGTGGGTATTGAAGTGAATATCTGAATACCGTGGCCTTCCATTCTTCTATATTTTTTTAGCACGCGCTTCTCTTTTTTCGGTTTCAGTTAACAAACAAATTCAAATTATGCATGAAGTTAAACAATATCTAAAAAGTAAAAGAAATAGCTTCGAGATTGACATTAAAACGTTAAAATTTATAGATAAACAATTTTTTGGTATGAAACTAAATAGCACTTGCTATAAAAACAATGCGCGTGAAGCACGACTTTGACATACATTTTATTACAATACTATGCATAATGCGCAGTGATATAAAACTTGAATGATATTCATAGATGGACACGATATTCAACGCCAGCTGAAAGTAGAAATTTATAGGGTATAACTAATATACTGCAGGTAGATGTCGATAGTTTCTATTCAAAACAGCTTTCTCAGTAGAATTTCTCTTTAAATGCCAGATAACATTTATAATACCATCCCTACTGGTATTGACCGTTATCTCGGTTGATGTTAAAATAATTTCATTATGACCTATGAAGTACTTTATTTATTCACCATGTTCGTATCTATTCATATAAATACAATGTAAAGCTGTAAAATTTGAATAACGTACCATAATCATGAATAACAGGATCGTTCTCAGATATACGTACTCTTTTCGGAAATCTTGGTAATGTGTAATGGATAGGATTTTGTATATGTCTATTTTTTTGCGTATTACGAGGTAGAGTACTATATATCTGAGTCGCTGGGTCAACATACACTAATTGATAACCAGCTTGGAGCGGATACTGACTCGGGTTAAGGCTTACAGGCTGTACATATTGAGTGGAGTAGGTTTGAGGGTTCCTGCTATATTGTTGTTGTCCATACTGATTGAAAGGCTGTCTGTCCCGTATCCCGTATCTAGTTTCATTTTGTTGTTGGTCATATTGATTTAGACCTTGTAAACTTTGCGCAGGATATCCGTATTGATCGCGTTGGCTTCTATATTTGTCCAGTATATCAAAAGCTCTATTCTGTGGCGCAGAGAAGCGATCCGTAGCAAATATCTCATTTACTGGCAAGGCAGAGCTGCTATTACTCAAATTACTGCGGTTACTCCTTGTGCTGCCTCGTAGATCACTCCGACTTAACGAACCGTCACCACGCACACTTAACTTTAGTTCTAGTCTCTTGTCTTTCATTTTTTTTTGTTCACTGTTTTCTAAGTTCTTTAAAAGTCTTCAATGATGCAATATCCTAATCGAGGATATGATAGATAATAATGGAATTAGAAACGCATAGCTAGTGAGCTACAATTAATTTTAGATTACGATGCTTTATTACACTATAACATACCCGGTAAAGAAAGTATGATAGATTCACAATGATCTACATGAAAGATGACTAATGACTGTTGTTACATTAGTAAATGACCACAAGCATGAGAACAAGCTCAACGTTGTCAGAGTTAATTGAGGTTAAAAGTTTGTTCGCAACATCTACTCGCACTCAAACAAAAGGTACTGTCAATTTGCTTGGCGGGTGGGACGTCTAAATAAATGAGAACATTTAAATTTGACAAGAGAAACTTCAGCCATGTTAATTTGTGAAAACAATTTAAATACGTTACTTGATATGACAGCAAGATTCAATAATGACCTTACTTAAAAACAAACAGGTTTTTTTTACATTACGCGTTAGGAACAGAATTTAAGGGAAACCACGACTTTTTAAGACACGTAGGGATACACATTGCAATTAACATTGCTTTATTCAGACATCCAGAGCTACAACAATAAATTATATGTAGGTATGTTTTAAGTGTATTTAAACTTTTCACTTATGCCGATAAGTATTCGTAACACTGAAACTTTAAAACTTGTAACAGAAATGCATTCTCCGCGTCAGGTATTCTTGGCCACTACACGAAAGGGCCCCAGGCGAATCGTTATTATTAAAAGCGATAAGATAACGTCAGTTCAATAACATGTGCTATGCAGACACAAGTCAATGAATATGTTTTTTTATACAAGCGTATTCACTCTTGATTTTATAGATTTGCTTTTCCAATTGATTAATTTAACTAAAAAATATTTTATGGTTTCCCCTCTCTTTTGTTTGTAAAATCTATATTCAGTATAAAACACTTTAACCAACCTAATAAATAATAATAAAATATCCCGAATGTCTACGAAAATGATTCCCAATGTTTTGTAATAATAATAATAATATTAATGGTTTATTAATGGGTTATTCTAAGTAAGATATTTGGTCGCTATTAACTGATGTTATACTGCAAATCGTTATTGAAAGTAATATAGAAGATATATGACGGAGAATTGCTAAGAGAAATTAAATTTCAAAGTAATAGAACTTCATTATTTCTGGGAAAGTACGATTAATTTTTGTATACGGTGCAAGATACTATAGAATTAAACGTAAATATGGCAATAAATACATTTAAGTACGAGTTATGTAGCTGGAACTTAGAGAAAGTATGCGCTCGAATCAATTACATGTTGTGTAAAGAAACAATTGAAAAGTGAAGTAAATCACGACTTTCATGTATGAACACAATAACTTCTTAGTGAAATGTAAATATAACAAGCGAGTCACATGATGTATTTACAAGTAACGACGATAACTTAACAATAGCTACTCAACATTCAACAATCTTGACCTTCAAATGAAATAGTATACAAGTGGGACGTTTCGAACAAACAGAGCAATGTAAACGATTCGAAATGTTTTAGGAAATTTTCTGATAACAATATAGACCGAATCGAGTATCTTCATCGTGTATTTTCGTGACTCACGGTTTTAGAATACTTTATTATGAAATCGTCTCCTTGATTTCATTTTGATTTGTTAATGCTTTAGAACGTTTCATCAATGCACTTTTTTTTTATATATTATATACGCAACACATTCACTTTAAGAACACACGTATCCGTAAACCTTTTATTCTTAATCACGTAACTGGAATAAAACAAAGTAAGCGAGTTACAAAACAAGATCGCCCGTCATCACAACACAGTTGGGATTAAATTTGAGCATAGATAATGTAATTTCTAGTGCATAGTTTTGCGCGTCACGCTATGCGAGCGTATGACAAATAAATTGTTATGAATGAATGCTGAAATCAGGCAAACACGGCACAGATGGTCGAAATACTGGGCACACAGGTTGCTAAATGGCACGTCGAGTGGGCTAGATAAGCTGATAACACCACGATACAGATTATATAGTCGACACAAATATTGTACAACGGGAAAAACTGCTATTTTTTGGGATATTTAAGGTAGGCGTATGTAGGTATTCTTGGCTTAGATGCAACGAAAGAAATATCAAGGTTATCTATTTTCAACTTATGATATTTTATATGACTTGTATAACCTATTAAACGCAGTATATACCTACTATGTTGTTCTATTATAATGTGAATCAGTGTTCTGTCTTATAAACATAAAAATCAAATGCAATATAGTGCCATGGGTGGTTTAGGAACATCCCCAACAGCTGACCTTATTTTATTTGAATTGCCACTTCCAATAGATGGCGTTAATAGTTACCATTAATTTTGGGTAGAACGCAGTTTATCTAGTACATGTATTAAATAAAATGCTATCACATCTAAACATAGCACCATGTATTTACTTTTGCTATTTTTACTTATACTATGAACATACTATTGTTTGTAATAAACAAGATATCCTGAGCTATATTTAATTGAAGTGTACATAATTACAATCTATACTAAGAAAACAAAGAATTTCTACGGGATTAAAAACTACAATTTACTGAAATAATTGCACGCACAATTTATAAGATATTATTGTGAGGTTATCTTTCATTGAAGGGAATTTTTTCAATACACGTGGACAAAGGCTAAGGAAACATTATTGACCATTTACAAACAAACGATAAAAAAATTATGTTTTTACAAGAGTGGATATATTATGCGTAGATTAAAATACGCCTGTCAGTTTAGAAAGTATAAATTGTCTTAAATAACTGTACAAGAAAGATACGATAAAAAAAATCCAAATTGGCATCGAAGGGTATGGAAGACTAAGTTCCCATAAAAAAATGTGACGGTTTTCGTGCGATGAACTTGCGCGAGAGTGACGGGTTTGAAGCGATGCTCGTGATCATTACGGGCAAATGTGGTCACGATCGCGAGAAACAATGTTGCAACTACTATCTAAGTCGCATCGTGAACTATGTCACCATACTTCGCAATCCTTTTATTCTCCAGACTAAAGGTTTGCACGTCTTGTGTAATCGAAAAAAATACCTACCTACCTTAAAAAAAGGTAGGTACTTATTATTGAAAGCATTTCTTTCCGTTATGGTGAAATCACTGGGCCGTGAAACGATATCCGCAAAAGGAAATATGCGCTATTGTTCAGAACTTTGAATGACGTGATTTTGAGAAAAAAAAAAAAAAAACTTACCATCAGGTATGTCTTCCACAATTTCATCGTCTGTTTTCGGTTCGTGTTGATCTCTTTTCTTGATAGCCTGCAATAAAACAAATTTATAGGGACTTCGTTCAAACACTTCTAGTTGAATTCAGTAAATTAATTAATAGTAAGTATGTATATATTAAATACAACAAACATACGGAATGGAAATACAAATCATGTGGTTATAATGGCAGTAACATGAATGTGATGTAAGACCAAAGCCAGGCAAGCCGAATAAAGTGCAATCAGAATCTAAATTGAAATCTTGCTTTGAATGTCTCTCTATCTCATAAATGCGTCTCACCCGGGCGAGCCATCCACCAGCAGCTTTCAAGCACCTCATTTTACTAAGTACCGATAAATACCGCCGAGGGAAACGTGTAAAATATTATCTTTATTCATTGGCGATTCGGCTACAACACTGGGAGAAAGTTCACTTCACTTATCGATTAATTGGAGTAAATATAACATTGTTAGTAGGCGTGCGGTGCGATACAGTCATGTCTGCGAACCTCTCGGAGGGTCTACTGCGAGCGTTGTGGTCGAGGGCCCGCGTGCATCAGCCCGGAACTGCCGCGGTATTCCAACAATTACCCACGCTTGAGTCGCGCTTACAGAAACAAAGCAATTCCTCGCCAGATTTATTGCTGAGCACACTCTCTGGCGTTTGATCCAATTTACTCTATGTAGTTTGTAAAACTATTAACTATTTTTGCTTTTAAAAAATGCGCTATCGAGGAGTGTTCAGTTACTTTAAGAGTAACGTCTCGACTAAGCGATGAAATGTTAATAGCGCTATTGATATATATGGTAGTAATAAATGACAAGATCTCACGAGTGTATTGTCTCCTCTTTTCCAATATGAATAAGCGATTTAATCTAGCGAAATAGCGGTCTACGGGCAGTATATTTTACTCTACAGCACGACATAAACATACGTAACAATAATTGATCTGGTTAAAATAAGTTTTCAGAGCATCAAGCTGAATGCATGATAATTTCCCCTTCGTGGCTTGACAATGTAATTATTTTAGAGTTATAAGAACGGAACATAAAAAGTGTTCGTTTTCCAAGCCAGGTATTTGCACCATGTAGTCTTTTTCGTATATTTAAATGATTTCTATTCAGTCGTCAATCAAACGATACGCTCGATCGAGCACTTGACGCCCGAAGACAGCTTATGTTTATCAGATTTTTGTGCGAGAAAACATGAATGTTTAAAAAGTAAAAACAAAATACCGCATAGGAAAACACAAAAACAAAAACCAAGCACAAAAACGTTTCCCACAGATCACATAGAAGTTCATGCGGTTTACGATCGTAATAATGTAATGGGAACACGGGCGAAAGTTATTTTAATAAGTTGTATCTATTGTATCACGAGAAATCGTTATCTTATTCAATTTGTTGGTAAAATTATATCATGTTTTGTTGTTTGGCACCGTAAAGAATTAGTTTTCCGTTCGGAAAGGCAGTCTTTACGATTCCAATATAAAGCAGTTTATTCATTAAGCAAAACTATTTTAACTATTAGATAAATTAAAATAAACAGAACATGCAAGAACAACAATAATCTAAAACTTACGTCTTAGTTTATCTGTAAATGAATTAAAAAAAAAATAATTTGTTCGTGAAAACTTAATACCGTACAGTAAAATAAGTCGTATAGTGTAAATACTAATAGAATAGAAATGCTACTTATTGAAGTATTTTTTCTTTGCCTATTAATTCCTACACAGATTTAGATCTTGATCAAATTCGAATCTAATAAAATTTTAATGAGTCGGGAAACCTTTTCAAAGAGAGAGAAAAAAACAGATTTGACGTAGACGAACAAAGTAACATAACCAAAAATAAAATGAAATGGAATTAATTATCTTTTGAAAGTGAGTTGGAAACTTAGGGACAACTTTTCCCTTACCCAAAAATGGTAAAATCCGATTAAGACAAATTAAAATTCTTTAAAACGCAAAGATATTTTGTTACATTTCGAAAACGAACTGGTTCGAAGGCAGTTAATTTATATTGTTATTATTTTACACAGATAATAAAAGCAGATATAAAGGGATCAACTTTTCGAAAGTTGTGTCTTTTTACATAATCAAAAAGAAATAAGTTTGCTACTGGAAACTGGTGATTAATACAACACGACACATAAATCATGCATACAAAGTAAACTATACTATATTGCTTAAGTATTACTTGGGGTCACACGACATCGTGCTAATAAAAAAGCTATGACGTAGCAGAATGTTGTGGATATTACTGTAAAAACACCATTGGAATACTGTGAAGATTCAATTGCAAAAAGATTTGTTCTAAAATAATCCAGTTTAAATCCAATATTCTTCGGAATCTATCATCTGTTTATAAAGCTCGAACTTCGAAAGCTTTAATGTTCGCCGTAGGTATAAAGATTTGAAAGATTCCTATAAGATTCCGGGCGAGAGGCAAATCTACAATGTGTTCAAAAAATAAAGCAAGCTAATACAATAGTTTTTGTAAAATAAGTAATCCAAGAAGTTGCAATAAGGAGGTTTACGCAGGTACGCAGAATTTTGTAAACGGTCCACCCATACGCCTCATGTATACATGGGACAATTTTATTTTCGATAACTATCGCTTTGACCGCGAATCGTTAAACTTCGGTGCAGTTTTCGTAGCGCATTTAATCACATAGCATTCCCACATCCATTCGTTTGTTACCATGTTAAAATGGTCATTACATTACATATTCTATAGCGACTAGCGCAAGCAGAAAACTGTTTCTATGCAAAGGACACATATAATGTTAAACAGATCTACCATTCGTACGCTTAGAGCTTCACATTATAAATAGCCTCCGTCTACATTCTACTCGCATTTTAAAATTGGCGATATAAGTTGGAAGTGACGATTTTTATCGGTTATTGGCACGGATACCGAAGAAACAATTATTATTAAAAACTATATAACATCCTTTACTACACAGATTTCCTTTTTTTATAAGTTAAATAAATGGGAAAAGAATATTTATTAATAATTTTAATATTCATAATGCGCTGTTACAAGGTCATGTTGAATGTTTTACATGACCAACTGACAGAAGTCAGGAACGCATTGTCACAGCGTGCGGATTGTATATTAAGTACTTTCTTATATGCGCTAAGCTTGCATAACTTTACACACCGGAACCTGTAAGTTAAAGATGAAAGTGCACAAGTCAACGCCAAATACAGTACGCGCGATATAAGTTGGCCAGTGAAATAAGTCACGAGTGTTTCAGGTGTAATTTTTACGAATGTTATGGTGTACATAGTTTAATTGCGGAAATCAGTTCTTTTAAACTTAACACGATATTGAGAATAGATTACTTATTTGTTTTACGATCACTATATGTACAATAGACAAGCCCGAAAGTCTAAGAGATTGGCCAACGAAGATCGTGCAACCTGTTATAGCTATATCTGGACAAGCAAAGCATCAGCACCTGCGCAATCAGATCTCTTGCGCGAGTCGCATCGATCTGGTTGATGCGTTTGTTCTTGAGGTGATGCGGGGTGTCCCGACGGTGGAGCCGCCCGCCGGTGGTGTTTGCCCCGCGGTCGCGGACCCCGACCCACGCCACTCGGCGCCCGTCCTCCCGCTACCATCACCAAAACACCCATAGCTTTAGCACCCGTTAATATTAGCTAGTTATTTGTTACAGTTGCGTCATTACTAAATGTACCATGTGGAATCGGCCCATAGGGATTTATTTTTATTTTAGTTAAGTCAGGTCACAATCTTAAATTCATTATTTTATTCTAAGTTACAATATTTAACGAAGCAAGAGAGCTTCTGCGATTTGATACATCGTCGCAGCAGATTTGCGTATATAACCAGCGCCATTGATGATTATAATAGATTTATAAAAGACGGCTGATATAATGCTATTTATATCTTTCACACAATATATGGACGTGCGAATATTGTGCGAATGAAATAGCATATCTTCGGGCGGCATATATTAATATATACTTTAATGACGCGGGTTGTACAAATTATTATACAATGAGTCCAAAATTAACTTATGAAAACCAAGTCCTAGCTTAACGTGATCAAATGGATAAATTGCTTAGTAGCATTAAACTCCATAAAATTAAACACATTATAGACATTTCATTAGGCAAAGTGTCATTTATGGATCGGTCTACTTATTAGCAGGTTCGACTACCAATCCAGAGATCTTTGGTTTAATTTCCGGGTCTGGCGAAGAACTTTTAGGAATTGGAATTTACTATTCTTATTAAGCATTCTAAGTACCAGCACATAGTTAGGAAACTAGCCGTGTATCCCGTGCCTCGGCGTCCGTCCCGATTATTATCACTACCGTTAAAGCCTACCAAGCTACAATAGAGTAACGCTATATTACCCTTTCTCCTATGAGAATGAAGTTCTGTGCCAAGAAGTGGGATATTAATGGTCTTCTGGTGATGATTCATTCCGCTTAGCTTATCGGCAAAGGAACAGCGTGAAAGATTTAAGTTGTACGTCTGTCTATCTTATGAGACAGGCCTGTTTCCAGCAGTACGAACTAGTAAGCAATCCATAATTGGGTAGCTATATGATGACAGTTACAGAGAATCTTAAAATATTGTATTTATCTAATGATAAATTATTCATGTGTTATGAAAAACGTATTTTTATTTATATTTGAAGTGAGATTTGTATTTATATTCAATAAATGAAATTGACAAATCTAACGATCACAGATGTAACGCCGGATTCAAAATTATGACGTCACATCTTTATACAATTTATTGTGTAATGCTGGTACATGAGGTCAAGAGTAACACAAAACCTTTAAGTTCTGCAAAAATAAGATATTTTTGGATATAGTAGATACTTCCGAATATCATAGGCCAGTTTTTAAAAATTACTTACGATGCCTATGTGTTTACCTATTGAGTAATTCTTATTTAGTTCTAACATATACTGCTACCTCATTTCGGGTCAGATCGTTTTCTAAATCGGCCAGACCTATGAATTTAGTTGCGTTTCCACAAGGTACATTTTGTTATTTTCGGTAACATTATTTATTTATTATTAGTCCGTCCTTATTTTCTGAAACGTATCGTATACCACAGATTAGTACCATTGCCCACCTGTTTCAAACTCGTAATTCTGAATATTCTTTAATAATTTTTGAGATAATATAAGGTATTGCCACAATTTGTGATTTCTCCGATACAGGGAATCCTAGTGTGAAACAGACTTTATCTGTATTCTTTGGCTATAATAATAATAAATAAATTTAAATTTACTGTAAAAGACACCTTTTACTAAAACGTTTGTTTGAAAACAAGTAGGCAATAAGTTGGTTAGTCAATTAGTATTATCAAAAAAAAAATTAAAACATCAAAGTAATACAATAAGAGCCAATACATATTGAAGATAATATTACTTAAATACAAACCACTTGTATAACAATACATAATACATATATGGTAGAAGTTGTTAACGTGAAAGTGGCTTTATAGAATTCATTAATTGCTAAAACAGGAAACCGTTTACCTCTACTTAAGTGTCTTTACCTGGTTACTAACAAGTAACTGTATAATATTGAGTATACTTACTATACACTAGTTAAATATAACAGCCACTTAACGTTTCCCGATTTTTTTTAAAGTAATAAATTAATGCTGATATTAGTGCTAATGTGGTTGTACAGCTTAGTCATACTCGGTCGTAAGAGATATCTATTTAGAGCTTAGAACCTTCGCTCTTGTATAATGCGGTCTGAGGTAAAAATTTACGAAGCAAGCTGATGGCCTCCTGATGTAAAGTCGAAAACCATCTCCTAAAAACAGAGCAACACTTTGCAGGGCATGCGTGGAATATGTCCTTTCTCAAAATTCAAAATGTTCAAAAATTCAAAATAAGCACTTTTGAAACGTCAAGTCAGTCGGTTTGTAGTGACTCTACCACCGGTTCGGAAGGCAGATTCCACTGAGAAGAGCCGGCAAGAAACTCAGCAGATGGCTCTTTTCCAACATCATTTAAGTTTTCAAACAATCTTTAGAATTTTTCTGTTTTGTGAGAGATGAAACACATATAGAACAAAAAGAAATATTTAAATCTGTTACAATTTGTCGGAGTTATGGTGTAAAATCGTCAAACACTCATCCCCTCTCCCAAAGGAACCGAGCTTAATGTCGGGATAAAGTGTCCTATATTACTTCTAACACTTCCAAGAATATGTGTACAAAGTTTCATGAGGATCGGCTAAGTAGTTTTTGCGTGAAAGCGTAACAAACAAACTTACTTTGACGTTTATAATATTAGTAGGGATAATGCGAGGCTACTGTAAGTATACCTATTTCTTAAAATTTGGTACGAAGGGATTCGCGTGATCCGAGTTTATATATCGATCAAAGGTCCGCAATGTGTACATATACCTGAGGCGGAGGTGTTAAGCCTCATGTGCCTGTTATTACAACGGCAACCACGCCTTTCAGTCTGCGACACAGAAATGCTGCTTGGCGGCAGAAATAAGCATGCCAATAGTACCTCTCGGGACGGTCTCTCAGGTTGAAACCATTGATGAAACCGGAACCGACGGGTAATGTACTCTCCGAGGGTACAGGGTTAAAACAGCACAATATTCACAGCGGGCTTAGGCAAGTTCTTAACAAGAAAACTCAACACCGAACATTTTTTAATCTTGCACCAGAATTTAACTTAACAGTTCCGTAGCATGGATAAGAACTAGGGTAATGGTTGAGCAAACTTTTTGTTGCTAAACAATTCATATCGCTATTATAGTTTTACCAAGCATACAAACTCGGCAATTGTATAATTCATATTTTAGACCGCGGATGATTGCCACATCTGATGGCAGAATACTCGGCTCGGCTTTTGGGCAAAGGATCAGCCTCGCTATAAGTATGCAGAAAGCATTCTACCCAGCATTACACGCGGGTATGACTTGCACAGAAATTGGTTTAGATAAAAGTTTGATATAGTCCCTTTCTTTAATGTTTCTATACGTCGTAAGACAGAAGGATATAATCTTTACATAGTAATAAATTATAATACCTACAGATAACAGGAACTACAATTTTGAATATAAAACAACACTTACACATTTCTTTAAAATACGTGTACAACCAACTTAGCCAATCACGATTAACGTTCGATTTTTTTTTTTTTTTTTTACATAAAGTTATAGCCTAAACCAAGCACATACCTCTAGCTCTTCGGAATCTTCGTCTTCATTCTCCCCCTCGGACGAATCCTTATCTTGGACCACTTGACTGTCGCTCTCTTCATCCTTCGTCACTTCAGCTATCAATGGAGTTTGCACGCGCTGGTAGAAAAAAAGTATAGAACGATTAGCGTACGTCTACTATGTAGAATTCCTGATAACCAATGCCTATTGCCTAATGCCCTGTCTCATCAAAAAGTAAGTAACACGTATATATGCAGAATTTCTTCAAGGTAAATTCAATACTTTATATCCTAGAGAAAAAAAAACAAAAAGAAACATAATCATTTATACTATATTCAAGCGGATTAGGACAAGTTTTTTGTAATACCCATCTATTGATTGCCATCTAGGGATATAAACCTCACTTACTTTCTTTAATAGATGGCGTGATTTAAGTGGTACCAATAAATATAAATTACTGTACTTAAGTACCGAACGTATTTGTCTGATAGCCGCAAAGTAGTCCCTTAAACATCGGCTAATTAACAAATGCTTCAATCCATAGTATGTAAATATACTGCGTGGCATGTCTATTCTGAAATATGGTCAACAACAAAATATCTGTTTTTCGCTGTCAAGAACTTCATCGATTTCCCATTTTAGAATACTCAATCTGAAAACTTAGGTACTTAAGCTGTCTTATTTGGGATGATAAATTAATCAGATGGACGCCCATAAATTTCATATTATTTTTCGGTAAAACACAATACAGATAATGTTGTACTTAGGGAACGCCACATATAAAGAACTACTATGGGCTATCGAAATCGGTTTTGAATTAAAATAATTTGAACATTCAATCTACACAATTATCTCTATTTAATTTTTTGGGAAATAAACTTACTTCCACAACATCAGGAACGCGCACGATTTCTGGAGGTGATGCGATAATGCCATTAGTGGTCGGAGCATCGTTGATTTTCTGTTGCATTTGTTGTTGTATCTGCTGTTGCTGCTCCGGTGTCCGGTTAAACAACTTAACTGCTTTGGCCTTAAGCTCTCTCGGGTGGGGCGTATTCTGACGTACAAACGGTGTCTGCAATACAAATAATAATTAAGACTTCACGCAATATACTCCAGCAAACTTCTAAAATAAATGATTCGAGAGAAGAAAAAAAGTCTAAGACGTATTATAAAATTACATGCACATGCTAATCCGAAATGATATATTATAAAATTTAAGCTAATTTAGTTTTACTTAAACCAATTTTTTTTATTCGGTACTTGGTAAATATTTTTAAACGATTTCATGTGAGGGTTCTCGCTTTTTTCCCTCAAAGTACCGAGCAGCAATGCTAATAAGTAAAGCTTAATAGCTGCCTAAGGCCAAAACTGTATAGTAATGTTAAACATGTATGAGGGTTCTGTGAAATTTTGTAATATTCAATAAAACAACAATTTTCAATAAAACTTCTAAACAGATTTTTAGAAGCTCTAAAACGTTAATTATGTTTTGTGATAATGACTCTAGTCAGAAAAATATATTTGAATATCGGTTCTGTGAAGATTTGTTACAAAACTTTAATATAAACATTGGTTCTAATTCTGAAAAAATCTCTAATCATCAGAAAATCGAATAAATATGATATAGAAGTAGTGTTATCCTTCAGTATTGGGAACAATGTGAAGAGGACTCAACTGCTTCTAGATCGATTTTTTGACAGTTTAGTTCAGATTTTTGTTCAACAGAAGAATCACCGATGGATCAGATTTTTAGAAGATCTCAAACTATAGGTCAATTTGTTAATTATAGTCGACTGTAATGGATTGGAACGTTGTTCGTACCGAAAATATCAGCTCAAAACCCAATAGTTACATCAATAAAAAATCACATGATTCATTTCTATGTTGATCTCTAAAATACAACTTCCAAAAATTGTAATGGGCATTTAACCTATTAAACGCGTGATGTTAATAAGTCTATTGTACACGTAGTGACGTGAATCACAGGATATGATATCACACTCAACTTCACCTCCGAGGCAAAACGACGTGCCTCTCAAAATCCAGACTAAATCCATCATAAGTGCAGTGCAAATAGTGCCATGTGATCTACTAGAGTAGAATGAAAATCGTTTGACTTAACATGACGATCTCCTTTATGAATGTGCCGGAATAGCGCAAGCGGTAATACGCCGTGTAGGGTAATACGTCCATCGAGTATTATTTAATTTTATTATTTTTTTTTCAGAACATGCAATAAGTAAATAAAAATGTGCAAATTCATAACGAGTGATTTCGAAAAAATGTATTGCTCCGTATTGTGTGGATACAGTAAGTATAAGTGTTTAATGTACATGAAAAGTAATATTTACAGCTCGTTAAATAAATGAAATTCTAAAACTAATGTTCTATAAATAATGTTTTATTCTAAATACATGGTTCAGTCTACTCGCAGCGCTAGAACCACTAAAACCTATTCAAAACAAAGGACCAAGAGGCTTAATGAAGGCAGAAATGGAGCAAAACTGGAGTGCAATCACCGTTACTTTATTAAAATATTCATGAAGCTTATTTAAATATAATGCCATAAATATTGAAAAATAGCATAAGAAACGGCATTCGAATATAATTTCCACCACTAGAATGTGTGACGCGTATTTTACTTATTATTATTTTATATACAAAACACCAAAAATCCTTTTAAATATACTACTCAAGCACGTTTTTCTCCGGTACCGGAGCAACCTCAGGATTTACAAGGGGCAATTGCAAATGGAGTATGAGTCGTGTTAGAAATACAAATTAAATAAATTAAGCTTGGACACCCGCAAAGTAGCTCCAGCTTCTACCAAACTTTTTTTTCTATTTTTGAAGTATGGGGGGATCATTAAAAGAATTCGGTAAGATATCTGTGATTGCACTTCGTTCGCATAGCCTTGTACCTCGGCGAGGTTAGTAATAGAGGAGGAGAGCCTCTGCAGGGACGCCCTCCGTTGTGTGGTAACTAGCTTGCGCACTACGTCTAAAGGCCTCCTCAACCCTAGTATTGTTTGTGCGCCGAAGAAAGAATCGGACGGTGTCGTCTCCTCGCTGTCCTCCTGAATCGATGTGACCTTGAATACAAATATTTCCTATGTGTGTTTGTAAGCAAGCCGAATACGTGATATATTTTTACATCAATACTTATATAATAAACCAAATTTGGTATTCTTTGAGGGATTCGAAAGTTTTACATAACATATGAAATAGGTTAACTCGTGAAGTGTTTAAAATTACTATTATTTATCAAATTTAAAATAAGATATACAATCTTAAATTGAAAATATAATTTCTTCAAAAACCACAACCGCTTAATATCTAAGCAAAGTCAGTTCAGTTTTTCACTTAACTATTGATAATTACATACATTGTTTTTAAACTAGAGAAATTTTTGTTACAGATGTGAGCTCGCGTGGGCGGGATGGGCATCATCCGTTGGATTAAAATCCATGACATCAACACGTGGTTCTAAAGATCGTCGAAAAATAAACTTTATTGCTGAGTTTTATTACCCTATTCGGAAATCTTTTATTTTCCAGTTCTCGAAATTAGTAATATGCGAAAACGCTAATTTAAAACAGCAGTATTATGGGGGCATAGGATTTTAAAAAGGCCGATAACTTAACTGTCTGTGTATATCTTATTATTTATTGATAGAGTAAACAGTTTTTTTTTGTAAATAAAAGCCATCCAAAATAAAAAAGTCCGTTCAATTTAAATCGCCGCGCAAAAAAAAAATCCTCTTATTTTATATTACAGTATAGGCATATAATATAGTCTCACAGTTACACAAGTTTTTAAGCTTTTTTAAATGTTCTTATCGATGAAGCCTTTTGCTAACTGGGTTATTGTATGAATATTACAACCAGTTTCGACTATTATTTATCTATGATAGCAGTCTGATCTCACTCTACTGCTTTTATCTCGGTTTAATGTTAACATAGTGTGAAATATTATAGCTAGATAACGGTAGAAAATGCGCCGCACGGAGAGATGCAGTGTGAAATTAATTATGCAAGGTCATTTGGGAAGGTCATTTAAGGAAAGGTCATTATGCAAGGTCATTTACACCTCATATAAAAAGTATACCTAACTAATAAACTTAGAGAAATGATTATAATTTCAAGTAACCTTAGTTACCTAAAACGTAAGAAACCTAATTGTAATTACTAAACATCATACCTAAATATGTCTGTGATACCTCTGTCATTAATCTCTTAAAGCAAAATTCAATATCATAAAAACTATATTATTTTACTTTCAATTTAGACCTTTTTAATAATAACTACCTGGTTTTAATTCAAAAATACGCGGTGACAACAATAACATCAGGACGATTACACTATAAGATCAAATTGTATTTAACAATCACTTTTAACTATTGCAAAAGATATTATTAAAACAAGAATAATTCACAAACACGTTCATCTCCCCCCACATATACCTAGACTTCTTAATGTAATTTAAAGTCATTACAACAAGCTTTCTATGAAAGCTGAAACATACATTATTTAGAATTACAATAATTTGTACAAATCGAATATTAGATATTGATGTTTTTTATGGGTGATGCTTGCTTGTATATAGAATAAACATGCACAATATAAAGGCTTTATCTATCTAAAATCATTTGTCCATATTACTGACAATATTTACAAATCTAAGTCCTGAATATTACTTTAATGGGACTCAATTTTTTTTTTCGGTTACGGAACCCTAGAAAGGAAATTATACAGGCTAAGCAAGTGCATATGTTAGGGCATTCGGCAATTGTAGATATATTTAAGTACTGTGCATGGTAATTTGAATTTAATGCCAAAATATGCATTACAATGCCGTCGCTAAGCAGCCGAAAATCGAATCATCGAAAAAAATAGCCCCCCGTATGCGCTTTTAGCGAATGAATTAACAGTGCATATCAAAAAAATAAAACATAAATCGTAAAACGGCACTTTTATTACAATATAAATATGCATAATCTATATAAATATAATACAAAGGTATAAATGTAGTTTATATATAATTCCTTTACATAATCATAAAATACGTAAACACGCTTAATATTCTAGTGTAAAAAAAGATATTGCTATGAATACATAGTTAATACTGATTTTGATTTACATATAATGGAATACTGATATTATTCCAACGCTACTAAAATCGAGCTCAGTGCTAAGTAAGCTCTTTGCCTTGTTAATATGTTATACACGTCATTTCTAAACCAACTGCCAACTTTTCTACATCGGTGACTAGTATTTGAACGGATACTGTGACAGCAACTCCGAAAATCGTAGCAGAATGTTCTGGAAGCGTTCCTAAAGTAAGACTTTCTTGTACAAAATAAGTAACAACAGCATGAGCTCACCTCTTTCGCTTCGGAAACATCTTCGGTGAACTTAACGGAGATAGTGCGTGATGCCTCTCTTTCTTCCCAGCCATCGTCGGAGTCTCTATCTCGCGATAGATTTGACTCTGTTAAACATAACAAATTTATGTATACTATACATAAAACATTTTATATTTAAAAGATTGTTCTACATAACTTTGGAAGGCAATGGTGCCGATTCTGCTGTATATAAATCTTTACACAAATTTGCCAAAATAACCAATGCTAATCTTTTTAACATGTACTTTTTGGAAAAGTATACCATTATTTTATGACTTGTCAATTTTGTTTTATTAACAGATTTATGTTCGTTTCTTTTTTTGCGAACCAAATGACTTTTAAGCCATATTAAGCCTGTCAAACTAACATAGAAAAGCATAGTTACGGCTTCGTCGTCATTATCTTTATCAACTCATTACCATTTAATGAGAAGGGCTTACGCCGTCCTTAACGCGAGCCAAGTGCGGATTGGTATACTTCACACGCCTTTTAGAACATTACGGAGCTCTCAGGCATACTGGTTTCTTTAAGTTTTCCTTTACACTAGCGTATTGAATAATATCACTAGCTTAGTGATAATTTAATTGCTTTAATAAAAAAACCCACATAACCCTGAAAGTTAGAAATCAGGGGGTCGAACTCGGTCATCCCGAAAGGGAGGTCGAAGCAGCTATCACTGCCACACCTATTACCCCGGCTTACAGTCTTCGAAATGCTTTTTTTTATGACTTTTAAAGACTTCACATGACATTGCAGTTAGCGCTGACAACAAAGACATCACAAAAGCAATCGAAAACGAATTAATATCACAACATCAAAACAAAGAAAATTTTATATATGTTTGTATTAATAAATTTCGCTGTATAATGGTCTGAGATGTAATAGTGTATGTTTAACTTATAATTAGGTGGGAAAGCAGCGTTGTGTTTAACTAAGAGATAATATTAAATAAACCAATACAAAGTTGGTAGAAAGTAAAGAAGGTAATCAATTTTTCCTAGAAGTTTTAACATGCGCCAAAAATAAAAAGCAAAACTTTCTGTGAAACTTCACAAAAAGTTTTGCTCGATGTAGACAATTAATATGAAAAATAATTTGACTAAAGAAAAGTTTCAGGTAATATATTTTTTTTTTTATATACTACGACAATACACGTATTGCCATCTAGCCCCAAAGTAAGCGTAGCTTGTGTTATGGGTACTAAGATGCCTGATGAATGTTTTTATGATTTATATACATAAATACTTAGAATATACATATAAACACCCAGACACTGAAAAACATTTATGCTCATCACACAAACATTTTCCAGTAGTGGGACTCGAACCCACGGCCTTGGGCTCAGAAAGCAGGGTCGCTGCAAACTGCGCCATTCGGCTGTCAATATTTTTCTGTACATAAACGAAAACGAAAGTAAATTACAGTTTTTACTTTAACACTACAAGTTACCCCTGAATTAAATCTCACACAATGATGATACAGTCTAAGATGGTAGCGGGCTAACCTGTTCGGGGTATGGCAGTAATAAACTCATATCTCTTAAAGGTTCGTACACGGCATCGTACGGGAACTATTAAACTAAACTTTCTGTTGTATATTATTTACCTTGTTGTTCTTTGTTGGATATGTTTACAGTTTTTTTTTTTAGTTAGGCTATGTTAAAACTTCAATGAATAAAATGATTCTAATAAAACTTACCTCTTATCCTATCAAGCTCTTGTGACTGTGAATTAAATCTGTGTTCCCTGAACCAGGTGCCACTGCCGACCTCTGACGTATGTTCCAACTCTATTTGGTGTGTGACAAGTGGCAAAAGTGACTTTTAGTATATTTAAACGGCAAAAACAAAAACAAACGACGGTCAGTAACTATTAACAATGCTCTTTACACTAAGTTCAATTGTTATAATAAGAAATCGGATATTCGAATGTATATTTACCTAAAGTTAATCACTACAAAATTAAGGAAGTATATATTTTTTGAAAATGAATCTCGGGATGCCTTGAGATCTGTTATTTAGTTATTAATCTTTAGCTATATTCTTAAGATATTATCTTACATACAATGGTTATCAAATGCCACAGTTACTGTACCTTAATTTACTCCCATTTTAGATTTTAAGCGCTTAAAATGTAACACTTTAATATGGAACCATTCAATGAAAGATTTTAACCGAAAATTCTATGAAAACCCTTTCAGTACTAACCATCCTTACATTCACGTATTTTTTGTCTCAAGTTGTCTATTGCTATGAGCATTCAAACAAGATTCAAACGAATATTCATAAAAAGTTTTAAAATCTTGATTGTTTGTAAATGGTCACTGATCCGATGCATAATAATTAAATTCAAAAGCACAAAAAGCAATGCGAAGGACCACATAAACAGTCACAGTTCAAGGACAATATGTTCACCCATGATACATCCAACGTACATACAGGACTGCGCTCGGAATTTTTTGTATGGCGCTTTCTTATATTATTGGTCATAAAGATAACGTACTTCGTCACGAGACTGTTATAAAGAAATGTCTACTTAGTGCATTGAAAGAGTTTTAAAACCAGAATATATTATAATACTATTGTATCTTAAGAACATCTTCAGTAAAATTAAACTCAGTCATCAGTTTGATTAACGTTTTAATTTGGTGGCAATACAATTTCGGCACCAAAGTTCGGAAAATGCAAGCTTGGCGAATACCCATTGCTTGCGTGGTTATTGTACAAATAAATAATACAACAATTATATAATTAACAATTAGAAATAATGTATCTCTGGCATAAAGAAAATTTGAAGTGGACACGGCGCCACTTTACATTTTGTCACATTTTAAAAGAACGGGAAATATATCTTTAGGTCCCACAGGCATCACATATAAATCAACCATTAAATTCGTGATGCATTCTTTGAAAGTAAACTACCTTTAAAATTAAGACTAAAATATAAACTGGACTAATCCATTTTGGAGTTTATATAAAGTAACGATTTAGGACAACGGGTCCTGGGTCCCTAACCATTTCGTGAAATGTGCAGTATTTTCTGGAATATATTTAGATAACCATATGATTTACATTCACTAATATTCTGTTTTTTAAAACCCTTGACAACAGTGAAAGCTAAAATATTCTCTAGAAAGCAGTATCTCTATAGTACATGATGATGTTTTGTTATATGTTGTATATGTTTATAATATTAACGGTATGTTCATAGTACGAGACGGCAGAAGTTCGCTTCATTGGCACGGCCGGAGATAATGGACGACAGATTAAAAGTATGCATCTACACATCTTATACATATACCATGTGTTCCTAAAAGTAAAACTTATTGCCTCAATGTAGCTTAATATTGCGGTAAATACATTCGAGACGGTTTCGAAATTATAGATATTAAAAATTACCGGTTTTATCTTTTGAGTTTCATTCGAACAAAATAATTTATAGTGAATTAATAATGATATCAAATCGCTCTTTAATGGGTTTAATGAAGGCGTACAATGGATCCAAAATCTTAGAAGTACGCCCGCTTATTGCTCGCGAGGTTGAGGACAAGAGGTCATTCAACCCAGACTACGGTCACAAAAGGAAACAACTCATTCATCGGTTAATTCATTTCGTTCCATTATTACCTTTACTCAATTATTAACCCGTATTACGAATGAAACTAACATTAATAAATTTGATCTCTATATGAACCTTAGACAGAACGTGATTCGCGTCTTAACATCATCAATGTACCATAGTGTTGCACCAAAAGCAAAAGTAGAAGTTTCATCAAAACCTTTGTAATAATATGCTCTTTTCATACCTGGCTGTTGCGTATAACTCAGCTGTGGCAGTAAGAAACAAGTCAGGACGTTTTCTCCCGTCGTTTCATCCCTGTCTGTTTGGAAAGTTAATAACGGTTGTGCCTGATTTTCCGAGAGCCATACCGCTTTTAATTCTAAATTTACTAGAGTGTATGGTAGATATTGTAACCTGTGAAAGCAATAAAAACATCATAATTTATCATTATAAAATTACCAGCCCAATACAGGGCACGGCAGTATTTTGGCCTTAGCCTTAGTCCACTCTACGCTGGCAAAGCACTTATTGGTGGACGTATTATTTAATTTATTCCGGTACAAGTTTGCCATTGAATTTTGATAACGGTGTACACGTTACACCGTTAGGGGAATGGCATTTATATTTAACCCATACTCCTAATCGGCTTCTAAGCGACATCGTACCGGAACGCTAAATCGCTTAGCAGCAAGTCTTTGTCGGTTGGTAACTAGCCGCGGCAGAAGCCGCATAAATTTCCAAATTTCCTCTGCCTTGTATTGAACCCGGGATCTTCCACTTAAATCCATGAACCTTCACTCTCAGATTTCCCTGCGATTTTTTGCTTCATCTTTTAAACTAGTGCGATTTAATTGGTTCAAACACACATACAATTCCTCCAAAAAACACTAATTATGTTCCAATGCAGAATGTGCGCGCGTTCTTAGACAACATTCTGATCTCCTTATTATTATAGCCAATTGAAACAGCTTTGCTGGTTAAGCAGTGAGCACGTTCAACACAGGGTCCTGGATTCGATTCCGTTGTCGGGCCAAATATTTTTAGGTAGGTATTGGAACCTCTTTGAACTCTCAAACCCGGAAATAGGAAACTGTCGGTATCCACCCCAGTAAAAGCACGTTAAGTCGAGTTATTAAGAAGCATGTGATAAAAACGGTAAAGCATAAGCCCACCACGCGGCTACAATGTGGGTACATTGCATTTATGCTTTAAAATCTTCTATGGGGGAGTTCATAAAATACGTTACATTTTTAAGGGGGTAAGGGGGTCGAGTCAAATCTCATCTAATCTTACGTTGGAGAGCCCTCACTCAGAAAATTTAAAATAATACCTCACGTAATTTATGGACTCCCCCTATCCTATGGGACTTTGCCCCACCCAGCGGTAGGACGTTAATAGACTGTTAATAATGATAACAAAATATTATGTTTAACGGTCATTATATATCACCTTCCACAAGCAAAATTCTCAATTTTCTTTCGTAAGATTATTTCTAAACTATAGTCAAAAATAAAATGTTTACCTGTTTCCACTAACATCTAAAACATGTAGAGACTTGCAATTTCCTAATTCATTGGGCAGTTTGGTCAATTTATTGTCCCGCAAGCTCAGGACGCCCAGTACAGTCATATTGCCGATCTCGAGCGGTATTTCACCTAATGAATTCCTATCTACATTCAATACTGATAACTCCTGGAGGTTACCTATTGATTTAGGCAGTTCCATTAAAAAGTTCTCCGTCAAGATAAGCTCCTGGAGATTAGTACAGCTGAAAAAGAAAGAAAAAAGTATTTATATGTTAAACAAAACGCTTCTAATTACTTGTTATATTAACATAAACAAATTAACTTGGATAATTATCTGTATTTTATTTTATATGTTTATTTGGCTACAGAGCACAAGCGTTTGAAAGAGATTTGTCTGTCTGTATGTGTAAACAAAAATACAGAGAAATAAGCTAAGCTACTTCACAACAAGGTTTTGTTAAAATTTAGATGATTCCTGATTCCAGATGTTCGTATCCACAAAAAACCGTTTTTACTTATATATTTATTTATAAAAAAATTACGAAAAAGGCAAAAACTTTGCGCATAGGAAAATATGTTTTAAAATACCTCTTAACGTAAAAAAAAAATGGCGGGCTACTGCTAAAATAAATAGTAACAATAATAAATGTTTATGAGATCATAAGATTGTAAGAAGATACTTTACTAACCTTCCGATACCTTCATTTAACATGTGTAACCTATTTTGGTCCAGTTTCAATATAGCTAATTTGGATAGATCCCCGATACCATTAGGCACTGTTTCTAACATATTCTGTGATAGATGGAGATCAGTTAGGGAACATAGGCCACCTATTTCTTCTGGAATTTTCTCTAATTTGTTTTCGCTTACGTCTAAGCACACTAAAGCCTTTAAGTTCCCGATTTCGGATGGCAAATACTGCAATTTGTTGTGGTCTAACCAAAGCTCTTGTAACGCTGGCAGTTCTCCGATAAAGCCGGGCTGTGAAAGAGAAAAAGAAATATAAGTTTTAGGATTTAGTTTTATTCTACTACAAGCTAACTGAACTAGCTAAGCCAGCCAGACCAGTGAAAATTTAGAAATTATAAATTCCCAATTTGCCAGTACGAGCCCGGACCCCTACAAAACTTATAGCGCTCTAGTGACTGGGCCAGAGATCTCGTTAATATATTAATAGTATTCAACTGGCAAATTAAAAAATATTGTTTGAAGGAAAGCGCAACTGCTGTATTTTTGCTGGCTTCTTCTGGCTTGAATCTGCTTTACGTGAGTTTGTTTGTATTGTATAGCAACAAACTCTCGTATGACCAAGATTTATTTGATTACATTTTTCTGGATTGGAAATTCCGATATGCATATTTTGTCCACTAAGACGTAATTTCATTCACAGACCAGTTAGCTACGTCAAATTTCGGAAAAGATTTAATTTGCTGAATCCAACTCGAATAGGCAGAGTTGGGAAAGCTTCATGGCATCTTTTCGTCAACAATTTCTTAATTCCCTGAAGACCAATGTTTTGGACCAGTGCGTGATGCCAGTAACTTATGGATCACTTATTATATATGCCTTATATAATAAAGATCCTGAAATAGTTCCAATAATAAAGGCAATGCCTAAATAAGAAACGCCTAATCTAAGGCGATAACTAAACATAAACCAACCGTTTACAAAAAGTTACCACTTAACAGTTGGTGAAACGTGTATGTGAGTACGTGGTGTCTTTAGACAATGCCTAATGATGCATTCGATTTAGGCGATGCCTAGATATAGTGAAAACGGGCATTTGTCTCTGACCGGGCAATGAAGTGCTAGGCTATCTTTAAGCGGTAAAATGCAGGGTATACGTAGAACATAAAATCATAAAAAATAGACATAACTAATCTAAGATGCTCGAAGCAAAGGTAACAATGAGTGGGCCACGTAACACGGAGGACCTAGGGCCCTAAGATACTAGAATAGGGACCTCGTACTGGAAAGCACAATGGAAGTAGACCGCCTACTAGGTGAACAGACAATAAGCGAGTCGCATTTCACTTGTAACTGTAATGGGCTATAGCAAGGTTATGATATCGTTTTCCGTACAAATAATAAGTATATAGTTACCAATTCCTCGATCTCGTTGTCTCCCAAGTCTAATCTTTCTAGCTTAATGAGGTTTTTCAGCGACTCCGGAAGAGACTTGAGCAAGTTTTCTCTCAGCTCCAATGACTGGAGGGACACCAAACTGAAATCATCAAACGAATTATAACTTTAGTATTATGAGAGATATTCATTGAGGCTTTTATTTAACAACTTCACTCGTATTCCTGTCTTCTGGACTGTAAATTCAAGCTTATTTGTAATCCATTTATACAGATAACTCTTCCATTTATAGATTTGAGATCAAATTTGATATACTTATTAAAAGTGCCTTGGTAGGTATGTATAAATTGAGCATATAGGAAATTCATTAGTTATTTAAAACTTAAGAGTCATGGGTATCTTAAGCAGCGCGACCGTGGTTGGTCATAGCTTTTTAAACCTTTATAAACCTGTAGAGAAGGCCTATGCTTAGCAGTTGGAAATATATAAAGGGTTGTTTAGAACCTACACGCGATCTCAATTGGCCGGACTAGAATAAGTCACGAATTGCGCTGACATACTTTTTAGGAATTCAATGATGACACTGGTACTTGGTAAATGCACGAGCGTCTGAGAGAGCCATGTAGGATCGTGCGAGCTGTAACTTCGGTACATGGCAAAAATTAAGACTAATTTAGTGGGAAGAAGGTCTATAATTACAGTAGACGTAGTTCGTCTACTGTAACCACCAATCCGCACTGGGCCAGCGTGGTGGATTACGGCCTTAACCTCCCACAATGGAAGTTATGGGTTGATATGATGATTTTTATTTATTTATTTTTATTAGAACTACCAACAAAATTACATGATTTATAGTTATAAATAAAGCTAGCCTTAGGTTACTAATGACACATAATTTCACTTATAGGTAGTCACACCATGCACTGGTTAGTATGTACGATAACTCACTTTTATACAAGCATTATTAAAAGATATGTATATTTATAATAATAAAATTTAAACAGAAAGCTTCATAAGAGCCTGTGATAGGCCTACATGAATAAAGAAATTTATAATTTGAATTTGAAATAGAAACTTACATTACCGATGTTAATATTTAAGGAACTTAGAAAACAAAGTTGGGGTACCTAATTATGAGATTACGATTCACCTTCTTGCGAAGTGCCAAACGTCTTAATTATTTTGGTTTTAAATTTTCCTAATCTATCGTTTAACAAATCAATACACTCACTTTTAGCACAATTAAATAGCCTTGCGACAAACGACTTATACCATCGATCGGTGATTAATGTTCTAAAAAGAGAGAAGGGAAAGATGGGAATAAAAGAATAAATTATTATTTGATTACACTGCGATAATAATTAAAAGAGGATATTGAAAATAAGTGTATGCTTGTTTATTACATATGTTCGGGTAAACAACTGCGCTGATTTCGATAAAGCTTGCATCCTGGAGATGGATGTAAAATACTTTTAATGACGTAAAAGTAAAGGGTAATGTTGCGGGACGATCTCGGTGTAATATTACATAAGAATAGTTTGCATCCTGGGAAGGACATTGGATATTTTACATCTCTGTCAGACATACGGTTCCTGTTTTCGGTAAGTACCGGTATTTTTAGAAAACCTAAACAACCGCGAATAAGTCGCAGGAAAAAGCTAATTTATGATGATCCTAAGAAATTTTGATATCAAAAGAACTAATAATATTAGATATCATACGAATTTTTGTGTTCGAAGGGAGTTATGTCGCTTTCTCGCGATACGGGAATTGGTATGCTCCGTACAAATCTATGGCGTCATCATACACACAATATTACGTCACGGTTATGGAATGCTATTTAAGAGCTTATAACATCGAACTCCAGTGACGGATTTTAATTTCGTTTTTACGAAAGCCCATTTGTTTAACTTATTTTATTTATATAGGAAAGTTGTTTTGTAAATTTTTAAGCAGAGAAATTTTTTAATCCTTTCCTGAAATCATCAGTATACATAATTTCTTCTTCTCGTATGATCGTATTGTATAGGTCCGATTACATTTGCATTTTCTAGAAGCTTGGAATGTGAAGTTAATTTGTAACAATGATGGCAAATGACAATGTAGTAGGGCTTCTTTCTACGCCGATCGGACACAATTTATTCACGTCCGCCCTATCGCGTAGCATTCCAGCCGATCGGGTTCATTTATGATAATTTCATATGAAGTTTATTTCACCCCAATTAAGTCTTGTACATAACAGTTGGTTAATTTAAAACAAAAATGTCACGTAGCATTCAAGAGTGTACTTAAATTATCTAAAAATCTCCCTAATTAAGCAATAAATAGCATTACTTCAGTCTCGCAAACTTTTTTTTTACTTGATATTTAAATTAAATCAAAAAGATAGAATGGGACAAAGAATCAATTTTTACATTTGCCCAAAAGAGAGAACCGCCAATTAAAATTAAGAAGACCAAACAAATAATAATGTAAATTCTGGAAAGGACTGATGAAGTTTAGTTTAGACCCAGGCATTTAATTAATTGGGATTATATTCACTTTGAAGGTATTGAAAATCGGTGACAAGGCTGACAAAATTTTTGAATGAAATAGTTTAGATTTTTTTTCAAATTTATATTTTTTTGTCTAGACCTGAATTGGTCTCGATAAGAGACTAATTTAGATAAGGTGCTAGGAGTTTAGAGTTAGCCATAATGGTTTTACAATTCAAATCACAATACCTACCCTAGCTTGTAAAAATAATAAACGTGGAATTAATATAATAATAATTATTATTTCAATAATTCTACCAAGCTTTTCGCAAACGCTGAACTTGTCATTTTTTAGATAAACTTTATCTGTTAACGTTATCGCGGTTAGTTACGTTGATTACTTAGAAGTATTATTGTAATACTAGAACTCTTAGGCGCATAAAAAAACGTAATGAAAACTAAAGTAAATAATTCTACGTAGCTTAGGTTTGGAATAACTTAAATTGACATGTAAATAAATTAAAGGAAAGGCTTTTGCAATTTGTGTCACTTGTAGGAAACATAATAATGAGAATAAAAATACAATAGATGACTAACGCAAGATTAATTTACATTGTACTGCACCCATACAAGGTTTACTGGGTAAGTGCATAATTTGAAACCCATTGTTCAAAGTTAAAAAGATAGGTTATACTCGTTTCTGAAATAACCGCCTTTTTACGAACTAATAACAATATTTAATTTTAACAAAATTTACTTCATTTATTAGTAATAAGTTAATTAATTATTGGTATTTATAATCTTTAATAGATAGATTAAAAATCATTCTAAAATTTAAAGATGATTAACTTTTGTAATAATTAATAAGTCACACAAAAATTTAACCTTTATTTTGTAGCTGTTTTACATTTTCCCCGCTAAACAATATTATCTTCCTTTTAAAATAAAAATGCGACGCAATTACATTAGACCTACCCGATTTAGTACTAAATACTAACTAGCGTTTCATACTTTTAAGTAAGCACAAAATACTAACTAGAATTTGGCTCGGTAGTCATGGCCTTATCAACACCTTCGTAGGTATGTATAATGAATATGCATTTAACCATCTTTGAGGCTTTAAACATTATGCAAAGATACTTTGCATAATACTATAAAATATAATACTTTGTACATATTTAATGTTGAGAATCATGTAGATACATTATACTACTACATAATTTAACGTACTATTTTTATTACGTAAAAATGTGCCCTGGCGGCTTCGTCCGCGTAAATAACGGGACGCAGCAAACTACACCTACCTCAATAAATCAGAAGAAGAAGAAGAAGAAACACTTTATTGCACGTATAACAAACAGGAAAAGAAACAGTAAGGAGTATACAGTACACAATGTAGACATGCAAAGGCGGCCTTATTGCTGCAAGCAATCTCTTACATGCAACCTTTGTAGATAGGACTTACAGCAAGAGAACGGGATAGTGCCAAGAATGTTCATAGATATACATAAATACCAAAATGTAAAGATACAAATACATATATAATTTAAATAAATATACGTAATATATAAAATATACATGATAGGTAAATAGAAAATATACATAATATATATAAATATATAACAAACATAATATATATAAGTAGATTTTAACACACAGTTAAAAAAAAAAAAAAAAAAAGACTATAAAGAATCTACTTCAAATTTCATCACTCAAAGAGAGGTAGTAGTCCTTCAGACGACTCTTAAATATCGGAAGGGAACTACTTCCACGGATTTCAGCAGGCAGATTGTTCCAGAGCATAATTGCTTTAAAGGTAAAAGAATTACTGAAGAACTTCGTTTTACTAAAAGGGAGTACCAGACGATTACCAAGGCGGGATCGAAGGTTGGAATGAGAAGATGAGTCAGAAATAAAGCGAATCAGATACCAAACGTAAAGTTTTTTCAATCGTACTGGAAGTACCAAATATACAAACTGATGTTACTTAGAACTGATATTTTTTCAACATATTAAAACATATCAACAAAGTCAAAGTCAAAGTCAAAAATATCTTTATTCAAGTAGGCCCACAGGTGGCACTTTCGATGCGTACATAAGAACCACACGGTAGTGAGATGATGGCGATAACCACATTCGTAAACTTAAAACTAAAGCTACGAGGGTTCCAAACGCGTCCTGGTCTAAGAAGAAGCTCACAACAAACTTAGCCAGGTGTTTTTTTTTTTTTGTTATCACCATCTCCCAATGTCATTTTAAATTATTAGAAGAGGAACCTGGTTAGAGCAATAATTTACACCCAAGCTTTTTTATCGTTTACGTAGTCCTTTATACTATAATAGGACTTTTCTATAAGCTTACGTTTAATACAAACTTTGAACTTTATACCAGTCTCGCAGTTTCTACGTCGGTCATATGGCGTATCTTCTTTACCGCATAGGCAGCAGAACTAAGCCTGTTCGATAAATTATTTACATGAGGGCCCCATTGAAGTTTAGAATCTAACGTTATTCCTAGAAAAACTGTCGTATCCTCCAGTTTCAGTTCCTCATTATTAAGTAGTACAGTGGTATTCACGTGTTTAACATTAGGTAAAGTGAATTTTATACACTTGGTTTCTTTTCCGTTAAGAACCAAATTATTAGCTTCAAACCACTGTACCACTTTAGCGAGAGAGTTGTTTACGTCGTCAAAAGCTAGTTCACGTCGATTTATTTTAAAACTCAGTGATGTATCATCGGCAAACAGAACTATCCCGTGTTTGTCCTTGGCAAGGTAAGGAAGGACATTAATGTAAATAAGGAACAGAAATGGTCCTAATATAGACCCCTGTGGGACACCTATTTTATACTATAATACACACAGGTTCAACACCTGCGTCGATTGTTGAGCGACCCCGTGTGAAACCAAATTGCTTAATATGAAGTAAATTATACTTATGAAAATGGTAAAGTAATTGATTTAAAATTAGTTTTTCAAAGATTTTACTGAAAGTGGGTAGTACGGATACTGGTCTAAAGTTAGTGGGGTCAGAAGTACTACCCGATTTAAACAATGGAACTATTTTACTAAGTTTCATTAAGTCAGGAAACACACCACAATCTATACAATTATTAAATATTAAGGCTGAATCGGGTGCAACAATATCAATTAATGATTTGACAACGTTTACGGAAATGCCCCACAGATCATTTGTTTTTTTATTAATTAATAATTTAAAGGCTTTAATAACGTCAGAGCCACTAACATGCGTGAATTTAAAAGAATGGTTACACTCAGGCACATTTTCCTTTAATAGAGAGAGAGCCATATCTGGTGAAGAGTTTAATGATTCTGTTGTGGAGACGGGAATGTTGGTAAAGAAGGTTTCAAAAGCAGTAGCCACCTCGAAATCTGTTGTTAAGGCTTTATTATCTACATTAAGTTTAAAGTTAATATTTCGTGGTGTTACTCTTCCCGTCTCCTCATTAATTATGTTCCAAGTAGTTTTGATTGCATTGCTGCTATTTTTAATTTTATTTTTGATGTATCGCGTCTTTTCTAAGTGGCAAGCGCGTTTAAAATTCTTGGAAAACAATTTAACATAATCTGTTCAAGCAACTGTTCTTGCTCTTTGAGCTTCATTAACCCACTATTTAAAACCTTCAACCACGTAAACATTGACAATCACAAATTCCCGTCCCGAGGACCTACTCTGGTTTTGCCTAATTTAAAGAAGGCCGCGCATCACGCTGAAACTAATTAATAAATTCACATGAAACTTCGCACGATCTGAAGTCATACTACGAGATAGGACTCTTCCATGTACAGAATTTGTTACAGGCATATTTCAAGACCTAAATTAGCCAAATCGGTCCAGCCGTTCTCGAGTTTTATTGACACTAACAAACAGAACACAAATATATACTATAATACTAAGTTCCAGCGATTTACGACATACAGTATCTGGTAAGTTAGTTCCCTACACCTATAAATAAGGGCTTGTCAAAGTAAGCTTACCAAGGGAATTTATTTAAAACTATTAATGAAACTGAAGATTTAAATGCCGGTTGTAAAATACGTGCGGTTGCGCCAGTTTTAAAAGCGTCGCACTTTAATTTAAATGCAGCGGAACTGCAGAGAACCTTCACCCATTGTTGGCTTAAACGGGCATCGCCGTGACATACAATAGAAACGTCTGGTATCACTTTACTTTTTAACTCAATTTGTAACATAGGTACTTTCGTCATTTATCAAAAAACCTACCTATGCGTATGTGTTTGTACTATATCGCCATTATCACTAAAGATCTACTGTCCTGACTGACCTCCCTGAGATGTGTGATAGGTCAGTCAAGTCAATCAGAGATGTTAAGTAGCTTCATTCAGAAATACTTTTTGAATTTCTGTATTTAAGCAACTATTTGTCAATACTTGGGACTTTTTAATATGTAGATGTATGTTGTAATAACAGACGGACCGAGAAGATGGCCCATTCGATGGTAATTGGAAAACCGCCTACAAACGGAGCAACCATCGCAGGGCACGGAAGTTACAAATAGGTACACACCTGAGTGCCTGTAATTACACCGGCAACCACGCCCTTCAGACCGAAACGCAGCAATGTTGCTTGGAGACAGAATAAGCATGGCGGTTGTTTTATGTTGCTTTTATGACAGTTCTTCCGGGGAAGAACTATGTCATAAAAGCTCAACAAAGCCTGTGTATGAATGCATATAAAAGTGCATGAGAAAATTGTGAATTATTCTACAAGATTCGAAAAAAAAGTTCGTTTTAAATGATAATGACAAAAAAACACCATATTACTAACACAGATAGTCTGTTTGAAGGAGTAAAAAACAAACAAATGTATCAACAACGCGCCAGATTCGAAGTACATAAAGAGATATCTTTAGTGAGATCCGCCCTTAGGCACACTCAATGCCATTGACGTGCTCATATAGCCCTTATATGTTGTTAATAATTAATTAATTTGTTTGTCAATAATTTTATCGATGTATCCACGTACACAAATAAAAAAAATCGTTTGTTTTATGTACGCTACTATAGCTAGTGACTAATGTAGGATATATTGGATAGAAGCAGGCGTTACTTTGCGGAAATCCATGATATATTATCAAAATTAAGCTTAATTTGCTATACTCCGCGAAAAGCAGGAGAATCTGTGTGGTGTAATTTATAATTTCTTCAATCCTTATACCCCACACCAAACAGATCTTCGGCAGTATACCCTCTACGCACGTTTCGCTCCGAAACCGGAGCATCATCAGGAGATGTTGACTTTACAATGACTTAACAATTATTCATTGTAAAGTCAACATCTCCTGATGATGCTCCGGTTTCGGAGCGAAACGTGCGTAGAGGGTATATTGCCGAAGATCTGTTTGGTGTGGGGTATAAGGATTGAAGAAATTATAAATTACACCACACAGATTCTCCTGCTTTTCGCGGAGTATAGCAAATTAAGCTTAATTTTGATAAATGTAGGATATTGTTTACCAATAAGAACGCTGGACCGTGTTTAATATTTAAAGCCTTGACGCCGCATTCCTAAGCAGATGTCAAAGTACCTACTTAGCGATCCGTTCTTAGCTCTTACTAAACACGTTACACGAACGTCATTCGATGAATCACGACAAAAGTTATAATTTACGTATGTAAGGAGTTCTGTACAAAAGATGCAAGAAATAATTTCGGGTATTGTTACCTCTTGGGTGGCCCACTTTTCAATTTAACGACGATATAAACACTTCTTCCGTACGAGATTCCGCAAGAATCACCAAGTGGCCCATATTGTATTAAAAATTGGGTTTATCGCAGCAAATAAAAACCATAGTGATGTGATGCAAGTCAGCTGTCTCGAATCGATTTGATTCCAAAGATAAAGCCTAGTAAACATTTCAGAGCATGAATTAAATCGATAATCGGTAACTAATCAAAAGATTTAAGGTACCTTCAATTACCGGCATGCACGCTATAACAGTTTTGATGAATCATAGACGTTATATCAATTATTTGTCGCGTGACAGTAGCGCTGCAGCCGCGCGTTAGGAATTTGAATTCAGAATTCACGATGTCGCGTGACTTACTATGGCAGATTACTTGAATATACCTGACCAAAAGAACATTAATATCTTAATCGATAAGGCTAATTCATATCATGACAAAATAATCTCTCCAAGAGAGACCTCAGCTCAGCACCAACAGTCTTGAGGATGTTTGATGTGACACAAAGAGGACTGCCGACCTACGCATAATAGGTGTAAAAGCTGTGCAAGTAGTGTGAATTGAAAGGATCCAACTGACCAGAACGAGTGAATGAATTTTACTTTTTTTGTTTTTTGTACTTTTATTGTACACCGCAGAAAAAACACATAAAATTAGAATGAAAAGAGTGGAGTTAGATATAGAGTAAAATTTAGTGGCGCTATCGCTAGTACTCAGTGTATACAGTCCAAATCCTTGAAAATATGGCCCTAGTCATTGGTGAATGAATAAAATATAAAAGAAACATCGATAATAAAGTGCATTCACTAATGTTAGTTAACTCGGCTCGACACAACGCTAATTTACAACAAATTGTTCCACCATTCAGCGGTTCACTAAATGTAAGTCTTTCAATGAATCTTGTTAGCTTCCATTTAGCGAAAACATATCAAGTTTATAAAATAAGCGAGTAAATGTCAGATACGTACCTGAAATGGTGGCAATGCATTAGAATATGTTCGAAATAGGAAATTTAGTCGTGATCGTCAAAACTTCCGGTTGCTTTATTTATATGCAAATACTAAGTATCTACTAGTTTATAGCCTATTTATGTTATACGTAGAGTAACAATGTCGTAGCAATAAAAAATAGCAGGTGAGATAAGAAGCGGCCTGTCGTGATTATGGTCTTATGGCCGGCGCGCCCTGAATGTTTATCATAACACGTGCCATTCACCTACATAAACTTTATAGAAATATATGACATAGTATTATGATTTTAAATAGTAGATACTAAATATCAGAGCAACAATTTAAATAGCTCGTTGGTATGTTCTAAACAGATGACTTTGGATGATAAGAATGAAATAGCACAATGTCAAACATAGTTCTTCATTTTTTGTACAATCGAAATTGTAGGAAATCATGTATCACCGGGAAGGGATGGTAAAATGTTTTAGTTATTTGGTATAACACATGTTGTTATATTATGTAATTGAGGTCAAATGTATCCTCCATTGTAACCCGCCAAACTGTAGCCAAGCCAAAAAAGGAAAAGGTCATACGTATGAATAGCTTGTTTGCCTTGGCCACTTTTTCTTTTCTAGGCACTGTAAAAATAAAAGTTAAACGATACGAAATTTTAAATGCAACTACCAACTTTGTTCACAACTTCGCTCATATAATATTTAATGGGTCAGCCTTGGATCGTTCAACCTAGTCCCCGAAGCTCTATAGCACACCTCAAAGTTCTCACAAAAAAATCGTTGCTATACAGCTCGTGTCGCTGAACGCAGTTTGCACTGACCTCAGTAATACAACGTAAGGTTCTTTATGCAGGTAAGAAGCTTTTACGAACTATAATTAAAATAGCATTACATAATCAAACTTTAAACATACTAAAAAAAGAGAACGAATGACCCAAAAATATGAATTACAGAAAAAAGAAAAGTTTTCCTTCGTTAGAAACGATCTGAGAAACGGACGATAGTTTTGAAGCTAACAAGTTTTGAGAACACTCCCCTTTTTAAATTGGATATAAAACACAAAGAGAGTCACAACTTCTTCCGCGATTTATGGATCGACTCCAGTAGAGCTTATCCGCAAGTCGCACTGCCCGTTTTTATCAAAGTGTAACGTTTCAGAATTAAAAAACAATTTGATTTTGTTTACATAATCTAAGCATTGTTTATTATACGCATTATTATAAGCACTGTATTATTTATAACAAACACTTTTGGTACTAGTCCGTCTGTATAGTGATTCTACCATCGCACCGGTTCGAGAGGCAGCTTCTACCAAAAATAACTCTACGATAAACTTAAAAGGTATTCTTTACCAAAATTAATTAAACTTGTTGATTCAACAATCACTATTCTTTATCCTGTGAGTTAATAGCAGAGTCGACTGCATCTAAGCAGCCTTATCATTGAGAAATTCATCAATTAAGAATATATAATAACCACGAACCATAAACGCATGTAACAAATGGTTTTCTATTACTTATCATACAATTTTCCATAATGAAACAAAGTAGCCTTTCAGTCGCCGCACTTCATATAAACCACTCAATATGAACTAGAAAAGGACGAGCACCATAATTGAATGAAGCGGTGGGCGAGGCGCCTTTAAAATTGCAATTCTTGCATTTTCTAATAGAAACAAAGGGGTGCATTCTCCAATAAATAATAACACAGGCGTATGATAATAAGCAAAATGTTATGCCATATCAATTTACAATGACCATGAACGCTGCATGCTCGTACAATGTGACGGTCCTCGGAAAACATATCATAATAAACATGAACATAATGTACGACATCGTGTTATTAAAGGCAGTAAGGTAAGTAGGTATCTATATAATTATACCTAACTGTACTGACCATGAGTGAAAAAAACTATGCCGTATTTGTTACTTACCTTTATTTTTAATTCATAATTAACGCGCACTTATTTCATAGTAAAACCGTGGAATGTTTCCAGTTTTGAAAATTGGGCGCCATTGGCTAAGCGAAAATTCGAAATTTTTATAACACTGACTCGCCGACAATAACTACAAACTGGGTATCCTCATTTTTGAAATTAAATGAAATTATTTATTTGCAGAAAACATTGTGAAGGGAAACATTTCATGAAAATATATTATGCAACTAGCTGACCCGCGCAACTTCGTCTGCATCAAATCGGTTATTATCTGTTTTAATATCTTAAAAAAACTAAGAACCTTATTGCAGCGCCACCTGCCGGATCTAGTTTTAGATCAGCTCCAGATTTCCAATCTTTAAATAAGTTTTCAAGGTGAAGCTACGATTTATGCATAGTTTACAACTATAGTTGGTACCGTTTATCACCTATCGGTCAGCCAGAGTAATAACATAAACACCATAACTCGTACCTACCAGTTTAGTTACTAAAACACAATAAATCTACGACCTAGTTAGTAAAACCAGTTCCAGATGAATACTTTATAAATATAACAAACGGCAAAAAAAACGCTCGAAAACTACTGTCAATAAGAATATCTATTTCACAAATTCTTTTGGCAACAACAAATACCGATATGGACTTAGCTTATTTTTTATAGTGCCTAACGAATATTATAATAAAACTAAGAGACTACGGAGACAATGTATTCTGTAATAAAAAATATGTATTATGTTTGTAAGAAAAGCATTGCAAACTACTCGTATACTAGTTGTTTTATCTGAATATGTTTGATCATATTTTACCGTAGGATCGAACATCAAATTGGAGCTGTGACATAAGCGCTGTGTGTACATAAAATCACTTTAGTAAAATCACTACGCGATAGCCCACTGAATGGAAAGAGAAATATAATAAACATGGAAGTGGTTATAAAGTGTAAGTTTGGGCTTTAAAGTTGAACTTGAGAACGGCGCCGTTCGTTTTCCAGTCTTAAGTTTGACCATCTATGTAACAATTTAGGGTAACTACAACTCCGTCTTTAAATGTCGTCCTTATTATATAGGATCTCCTCTCAAAAAGTTCCAGTGCCATATGCGGGTGGGTGGAATTCATACGCTTTTGAGAACATTATGGAGAGCTAACTCTCCTCAAGTGATATTAATTGCTTAAAATGCACAGAGCTTCGAAAAGTTCCCAAGCTCTGTGCATTTTAGGCAAATCGAACTCTATCTCTCCGACAATAAGGGGAAAGTTATCAACGCTCTTTTGAATTGAAAAACTACGATTAAAATATAAAACCATGTGAGGGAAGCTAAAACTAAACCTTATCTAAAACATTTTCTTTATATATTGTATAACCAAATCTCCCGTCGCGTCTGCCCGTCTGTCTGTCTGGGCACGAAAACTGAAAAACTACCAACCGGATTTTCATACGGTTTTCAGTACAGAGAAACTTATGCGGAAGGTTTTATTGTATGTTTTATCATGGTTTTATGTAAATTGGCTGAAATATAACAATTTTTGTTTGTTAAAGATGTCATACCGACTTGAAGCTTCACTGGCGAACGCCATACGTATTGATAATACATAAAAATAATGTACTACATGCTCAAAGTAATCATTGTTATCTACAAAAAAGTCCGTGAGGGATATATCTAACTGTTATGGTTAAGTCACCGCTTTTTGTTATAATTTGTCAATCAAGACACGGGTACAATCAAAAGATAGGAGTATCATGATATTAATCCTTTTCCAAATAAATGGTTTTATAATAAACATAAAAATTGATTATATACCTGCGAATTCCTTTTTAAATTATTCTAATTGGACCTAAGTATCGTTTAGAAGTTACGACAGGGATAGAAATGCTAACAGCAAGAAAAATGCCGCGGGCCCGCCCGGCCGCGTATAGTATAGTTTGGAAATAAAACTGAACCCAGTAGGTGGCGCTGCAATTATTAGGTTTTTTTGAAGATATTACTAACTGTAATAACCAATTTGGTGCAAACGAAGTTGCACGGGTCAGCTAGTATTTTTATAAAGTAACACAAACAATATATATAGAACATGTTATGCCGGTATGTTTTACGCATAGGAAAGAAAGGTTCGCAATTGGTAGTAACTTTCCACTCAACTTTCGATCTCGTTACGAACTAGGAACTTTGTATTGCAAAACCGCATTTACTCTTCAAACTGAGAGAGTTATTACTGGAATCCAAACATTTCCGATTTTATTCGAACGTTACGAGTGACGACCCTTGTTCTTTTAGAAATACCAATAGTAAATAAGGCGATTTATGGAAATAAAATTTGCGAGCTATGGCGTAAATTCAAATTCATTTATAAATAAGCACAACGTATATAAGAAATAAGTATCGCAATTACTGTGCGATCTTAGTATGACCTCTAGACCGCAAAAAAACTGTATAGATAAAGGCTCATACTATGTTAATCTTTTGATTTTTATTTAAGATATTGCCTTTATATTTAATACTTTTTTAGCTATTCCATTTGACCGTACGTGTAATGTATGCTCAAGAGTCAGATTTACAAAATTCTGTCCTGCACAATCGGGGTTTACATCCCCCACAGTTTCTCCATGCTAAAATTTCTAAGCCACACTTATGTAAATTCTACAGTATTCTTTGTATTGACCTATACGTTTTATTTTGTTCATTCCTGCCCAAAACTTAAATTGGTGGGCAAGCTAAAAGGAAGGGGAGTTTACCGGGTGTGTCTTTAAAAATATAGATGGTATAAAAAGAAAAGTCTTCTTCATTATGAGTTTAAAATAAACTTTAAAGAAAACAGTGCTTTAGTATGTAGCGTAATTATAACGTACTCGTACCTCCATAATTATAGTCTAGACTAAAATATGTGACACTGGACAAACTAAATATATTTAATAGAACCAATAGGCCTGAAGCGATGGCAAGATACTTGATGGCATGACGCTGAGTCTTTGGAGGCTGGAAAGGTTGCTAGTTAAGGATGCATGTGTTGATACTCTAGCCATAGCTGAAGCAATAGCCTAGCTGGCCAATTCGATAGTAGCTTAATTTTTTGTGCCTCTTGGTATAGAAAAACTGCGGCCGTGTGGGTTCAAGCTTCTTTAAATAGGTAAATATATTAGAAGGTTATTGAGTCTGCCGGGTATTCTTACCTTCCAAAATCGCTGGGTAAACTTGTGAGTGACATATCATTGAGGCCGAGGACGGTAAGTGCCCGAAGCTGGCTAAAGCCCGCTGGCAGGCGGGGGATGGGGTTGCTGCTGAAATCCGCAATCTGCAGGGCTCGCAGCTTCTTGATGTCTTCTGGTATGTCGGGAATGTCTGAAATAGGAATTGAGTTGTAACTAAAGATGTTACGTACACGAACGTTGACACTTGTTACGGCACGGCAACTATAGTAAAACCTGATGATTTTATGAATGCTCAACCAAGACGCCGATCAGGACGAAATTAGACACAAAGATCGCTTTTGATTGATTATATCTTGGAGTCGGACATAGGATTTTCTTTTTATACTTAAAAAGCTCCGGGTGCGTTTTTGTAGGACCAGGTTTTTACCACATGAACTTCTAGGAATTTAATAAACAGATATGTCAAAGTAAAATGTGTCTATACTACTATACTACTACGTCTAGCCAGGACGGCTACACCGAAAGGGAAAATTTTACACGGTACCTAAGTATTATTTTGGTTGTAATATGGTGGTAGAAGAAAAACAATAATCTATATATATGAAAGCACTAACTAGCTATAGTAAGTAACAGATTTATATAATTAGGTCATCACCGTCAAAAATGAAATTTTGAGCTTAAACCACGAGGCTGTTAATTAATACGGGTTGGCAAGACTTCTAGATAACCGGAAACATTTTACAAATAATACGTCTATAGCTTTTAAAAAGCAATAAGTTGAAACCAGTTTCTTTAAAGTACAAGATGATTTTGTAACGCTAAAGGCATTGAGTAACCAAATATGGTGACCTCTTCAACATTTCGGTCCACAACCATTTTAACGACCTTAACATGTTTTGTGTGGCAGTACATTGTCATTGTAAGCAATATGTTTTCTATAAGTAGATACAGTATCTACATACATTAAATATGATTCATTGAGCTTAAGTCTCTCGGTTATGTAGCCGTTATGGCATACTCTGGAAGACAATAACGAAATGACCTCAGGTTCAACAAATAGTTTTTTGACAGTTCGTTCCAAAAATGATATGAGCACATAACACGGGAAGAGGCAAACAATTGCATTCATATAAATGTTATGATACAGATTGATAAAGGATCATACAAATGTTTTATATGGACATAATAACGACTTGAATACTTTGAGTACGAATAAAGTAAAGAGCTTATGGCCCATGATATTCATAAAGATCTTTAGAGTTATGACACATTCCTAAAATTGTATCGCCCTATTTCTATAAGAAGAGAAAATACATGTGATAATACTCTTAGCGAAATAGTATTAAAACACAAGCTAAAGAAATTCTACCTTAGCTTACAAAGTGAATATGAATAGATGTATCTATGCAAAACGAGTTCTATTTGAAATAAATAGATAAATAGTAAGTCATTTAATCAGTTATATCTATTACAGTTGTTTTGTTTATTTTGGATTTTTTTTTTCTACAACTCTTACTTGTTTACTTTATACTGTTAAATATTTTACTGTTTGTGTTAGTTTTATTTGTTCAAACAATAGTGTATGGCAATTTTATTATAATTATTATTATAAAAAAAATTAAAATAGGTATAAGTAAGTTAAAAGAGGCATAATTATGTATGGTGTGCATTTAGCTCTTCTGGTTTATCGCTTCGAACTCGACAGTAAGGACTTGAAAGGATGTGTCTGCGCAGTAACGAAGTGCACACTGTGTCGATTTCGATATCATACACAGCGCAGCTTAGTTTGTGTAACAGAATTAAATAAAATGTATATTTCTTTCATGTTACTGCACCAAGTAATCGTTGAAAACTCATCACTTGAAAACCTGCCCGCCAACCAGACAAGCTTACCTACAGAGATCTCGCACACAACTTTGCAGTAATTATACAAATCCGATTACAATTAGCTATTATACTTTTAATCGGTTTAATTATTTGCAGTATCAATGGGATTCAACTTTTTTATTTTCTCTATAAGTTAGCCCTTGACTGCAATCTCACCTGTAAGTGATTATGCAGTCTAAGTTGGTAGCGGGCCAATCTGTCTGGGGTATGGCAGTTATTTTAAAAAATAACCCATAACCCTATCACGTCTTTGTCAGTACGGCGGTAACTGGAAGGCCGAAGCCGAAGGCTCCCTAGGCCAGACAAAAACCGTCTTCTCCCTGGCCATTGCTGACAGAGTAGGTACCTTGACGAATTCGACCACGGTTCACTTGCCAGTGCCGAAATTTATTACGTAACTTTTTTTATGATCTTGTCGATTGCGTCGACATTTGTAAGTCAGTACCTACTGAAGATATAGTTACAATCTACTTTCAATGGTCCATATTTCGAATGAAGCTATAACCACTTGTTTGTCATCAGTATTCAACTTTTGTTTTTTGTTTCACTACAAATTAGCCCTTGACTGCAATCTCACCTCGCGGTAAGTGATGATGCAGTCTACGATGGTAGCGGACTAATTAGTTACGGGGTAGTAATACCCCTAACTGGTTTCTCTGCGACATCGCCTCGGAACACTAAATCGCAAAGCGGCATGTCTTTGTCAGCAGGGGGTAACTAACCACGGCCAAAGAGAAATTATTAATTTCCAAATTATCAAAATGAAGCTTAATTTGCTATACTCCGCGAAGAGCAGGAGAATCTGTGTGGTGTAATTTATAATTTCTTCAATCCTTATACTCCACACCAAACAGATCCTCGGCAATACACCCTCTACGCCCTTTTCGCTCCGAAACCGGAGCATCATCAGGAGATGTTGACTTTACATTGAATAATTGTTAAGTGAAAAATTCGCCAAATGTGTCGCCTTTTATACCTTTCTGACCCCCACCTAATCTATCTAAGCCCCTCCCACCTCATTAGTTTGGTGTGGAGTATAAGGATTGAAGAAATTATAAATTACACCACACAGATTCTCCTGCTTTTCGCGGAGTATAGCAAATTAAGCTTAATTTTGATAATATATCATGGATTTCCGCAAAGTAACGCCTGCTTCTATACAAATTTCCAAATTGCCCCTGCCGGCATTCGAACCCGGGAATTAAATTCACAGGGCTCACCGTTGCGACCGGGAGGCCGTCAAAACCTACACTGAATCATAATTACCTGTCATATTACTGTTATTTTCAGGCGGAGGGCGGAACCACTAAACGGATAACAGTTTGTCGCTCCCGATAGCTTATTACTACCTACTTTTACCTTTAGTAGTGAAATAGAATTTTTTTTTTATGGCTTGCGTTTGTACCAATTGGGTACGATTTACTTCGCCAATGTCACGTGGTATGGAGGAGACACGCTTTTGAGAATGATCGGTGAAATATGAGGAAGACCAAATTTTAATCTTGACGCATTTAAATAAGTAGCAGATTTTTTGCTTCTCCTTTATGAGTTAATTTCCAACAGAAAAACAGATAATTAGAATGTTAGTTTGTTGGAGATAGGAAGGTTCTTACATATATATTTACAACTTAATATTATTACACTTAACATATTTACATAGGAATCTACAGAATGGGCTAAACACAGACATTAAAAGGCACTCAACATTTAGAGGACGAGGAACTTGGACTGGGAGAACATCATAGAGGGGATGAAGGAGTTTAGGGCAAGAGAAGAGGATATGGGAGACAGTGCCTTCTTCCAAGCCAGAAATAGAAATTATTCGGCTCAGATGTTTTTTTTTGCACCAGGGATTGGTGTCAAGATTTAACAGACAAGAAAATAAACCCTAAAATCATTACACTCCTTTCTAGGGTAGACTGAATACTTATATTTTTTGATGTAGGTATAATAAAATCCTACCAAAACCAATCAAGAAAGCTTATTTGTCCTTCGCAACTACAACTGATTGAGTGTTGCCAGTTGCATTAACATGAACAATTCCAGGAGCTGTTGAATCAATTAAGATGTAAAATATATTAGGTTGCTAGTCTAACGTTCCAATTGCGGTGATTGCGCTCATTGGGAGCACAAGTGCCCAGCAAGGCTTCCGAAGGCCGCCTCTGGTATAATTAATTGGCACATGGACACGTAAACATTGCGGTTCACAAAATAATTTACAATTGTTCACTGTTTCAAAACGTTCATCTAAACATTGTAAAGTCTGGGAACAAGGTTATTCTTTACCAGTAATCTAACATTTTCACGCTCGCAACCTCGAGTCGTTTTCGAGAATATAAACACTGTAACGTTAAAGGATCTTTTTTTATTCGAAATTTAAATTTGATGTAGATCTGAAAATGAGTTTCGATAGACAACGTCACTCTTTAAAAAGTAACGGCAAATCACGACCATTATTGCATAAATGTGCAATGTTTTCGCTATAAAACAAACAACATAAAAATATTACGCCTGCGATGCTTATTTATTCGCGACTGGAAATAAGTGGTAGCACAACTACAGGAATTTATTTACTTTACAGTTTGTTCAACATTTATTTCCGAAGTTGGTTTTTTTTGTTACTCCTTAGGCGTTTCGATAATAATCCTTTTGAATTGAGTTAAATTTTAAGGTCACGTTTAAGCACATTTCGTTACACGAGAAAGAGAGGTATGTTACATTTTATATCTAATAAAAATCGCGAAAGCGCGCATAGTCCGACCCACAATGTTAATATGATATGAAAACTATTGGAATAAAACTTTATGTAAGAAATTTACTTCGGCTTCCATCACTAACACGGGTTTCGAACGCAGAATTTTTAAAGTAAACGCAAACGCAACGAACTACCTAAACTTTTGTTAATAAACCTCTATTTTCTTTGTTTTAAAGACTAAATTAATTTTGATTTATTGAACTAAAAATTGCACGTACTTAGCAAACAGTAACTGGCTCAATTGAAAACTTCTCAAAGATAAAAATAAAACTAATAGATAGAGGCCATGTTTTATTACTCATTCACTCGTACTCACATATTATGAGCGTCTCTTATGAGGCAGCTATCTGCCTCGTTGTTCTAATGGTTGTTATTTTGGACACCATCAATTATAGGTCGTAGGTTCAATTGCCTGTTCGGGCGGTTCATTTTATGTAGGTATTGAATATTCCTAACGTGGAACTAACACCCGTTTTTGGTAACCATGAACAAAGCAATGCCTAAATAGGTAACGCAAGAAGAGTCATAGGCATGCATCAACCGTTCACCAATATTTACCTAAGAGCTGGTGAAACGTTTTTTTTTTCTGTTGACATCTTCTACATCTAGGATTTAGGCGATGCTCAGGTTTAGTAAAAACGGGCATAAGTGAAACAGGCATTAGCGTGAGTAATATTTAATGATATTTTAGTGACTTCAAACTTACGGTACGAGTAGGTACCTACCTATCCTAATTAAATTATTTTTAACGAACTTGTTGGTTCGCTTCTGCATAATATGAATTCGTACAGAGATTTAAATACAAATGGAGTTTTATTCCCAAGATTAAAGTGCAGTCAACGGTATTTATCCGATTATACACGGCACGGTGAGAACAATTATTAGGGTGCGTTTCGACCGAGCGATTATTGAGTGCATCAAATTATCACGTCATAATCGAATAACCTGATTGGTTAATTACTCCGTGTAACCACTGCGATTCAACTGCATTTGAAATACGCCACAATAATATGCGTAAATTACAGCTGCGATCACAGAAGACCCTCCGAGTATCTTCTGGTCAGCAATACTGCCGTGCTAATGCAAAAACTACTTTTACACATTTGCTACGAGTTTCAAACTTGTTATGCTTCTGCAAAAGAGTTCTACCTATATCTCACTCGACTTTTCGAAAACCGGAAACGGAAGGAGAGATTGCAGGAAAGGGCTCAGTAGTTGCATAAAAATTCGACGTGCGTTATTCGGTCGTTGGCCCAAACAATATGTGCTTATCTCTTGGCTATATTGGCAGACTTCTTTGTACACGAAGCTTTAGACCGGGCATCGCGTAATGGATACCTGTTTGCCTGCATGAATTCTAGTTTGCCGTTTGGAGCTAGGTTACGTGGAGTTGTTGACAGTTTATTAACTAATCTGCTCTAAAAAATTACTTCTTTTTTACTTTTGTTACACAACATTTCTGAGAAATAAATTGTAATTTCAAATGTCGTAGATTCGGTGCGGATCAATTTTGTAAAACTTTACAATAACCATTTTAAATAAGCTACAAAGTTTTTCCATAATGGTGATAAAATAAAAATGAGGTAAATGTTAAGATTTATAAAAAATTAGAAAACTAAAGTTTTAAAATCATTTGAATTTGCTACAATAACTGTTAAATATAAATGCAATAAGAACGGTAAAAGCATTAATTTTCAACGATCACGACGATATTTCCCGTTTAAATCTATGCGCAATCTCGCACCGCAAAATTTGATAACATAATTAGTTTAGTTGCTGGGTAGCCAACTAAGCGAAATTGGTAAATTAGATGGTTAATTCTAGTTAGATTTATTCGCGGCATTGTACTCGTAGTTAAAAATACATTATGAACTGGTTTTCTAATTACACGATAGTTATTAACGGTACAGTGTGACCTATGGCATCCGGTTTTTGCGGACGGGCATTCCAATAGGCGTGGCGTCATCAATTATATTTGCCAAGCTAGGGCAGACAATCTATGGGGGAATTGCAAACAATCAACGTTATACCTCCGACCCAGCTCGGGAGTAAGTAGGTCAGCCGGCTTAAAAGATTCCTAGCGTCGCGTCCTTTAATTACTGTAGAGGCCTACTTAAAACAAAGATTCTGTCTTATTATATTATGCCAACGGAAAAAGAGAAATATTGTAATTTTTTTATAATAGAACGAACAAATGCACCTACAGATTAGAATCAGTTTTTTTCATTGCTGTTTTTTATAGACGTGTTTTATGGCAATATACCACAAGGTTGTGTTGCTCAGGGAGCCAAATTACACTGTAAGAAGTTCTATCGACACGAGTGATTATTATTTACCAATTTTTAATACCAAGCAAACTTAGACTAACAGACAGGTATATGATCTACAGTCAATTAATTAATGCGTATAGAAGAGCTTGGTGGCGATGATCTTGGTGCTCTCAAACACGTCCCGCCCAGGGCCAGAAGCGAAGCAGCGCTCTTTGGGCAATTTGCACATGAGCTTCTCATGTTCGCATTGTGCCGAGAAATCGCATTGTGTTAGAAGACACATCGCCCAGGTTTCTTGACGCAAATGTACATACTATGGGACCATAAAAATTATTGATTCAAAATCGGTCATTCGGCTACATAATGAGTACAATCATTGCACTTTCCTGCAAATGCAAATTCTGAAGACTGACGAAGTAAGGTGAATAATAAGCGCCTAACGAACCAACCAAGACGTAACAATTATTGTTTACAATAGACACCTGCCTGAGTTTGCCGAAAACAACAGTATCTAAGTACCAAGTTCACGTTCATTCGTTATCCCCAAAAGTAGTTTAGGATAATATATAAAGCGCGTTACATCTATCTATCAAGATTTACTTCACCTGTTCAATGTTTAGAATAGGAAACGGATAGTTTATTTATTTGAGCAATTTTTTGAGTTCGAGCCGGTAAAAATGGTTTTGCTTACGTTGAACGGTCGGTAAGTGAGTCTATTTTCGGAAAGGTATGCCCAGCTACGAAGAATCTGTCTTTAAGTGCAACGCTTTTGTTTATGCGAAGGGTGAATGGCTTTTCAAAGAAGTAGGAAGCATGTTGCTGCGGCAATGTCGGGCGGGCTTTGAAATGTCTATAAAAGCAAATTGAAGGTTCCGCTTCCATTTCTAGTAAATAGCATGTTTTTTGTGTAGCAGCTAGCTGGTTCAGTATTTATAGTTTATATCGACGTGACTGTACTATGTCAATAGTACAATAATTGTAGGATATATCTATGTATGTAGGACAAAAGGGATTCGTAAACAAATTTTCTGTCAATAAACTTTCAATAATTTAGACATCGCACAAATCCTTCAATAACAATATATTAAGCTGAATTAAATTATCAATCTTGTTAAAAATATGTAAAAACGAATTCAAACATGAATTTATTGAAACTGAAAACATCTGTGTCAAGAATATTTTTATTTATTAAAATTAAATTAATAGCTTGGTGCATCCTACATCGAGCGTGGGAGGCGCGCTGCGGCGGCGGTATCAATTCAATCAACTACGATCGTGTATTTCAGCAGAAAAAAATTGACCCGATTTTATCAGTTGCTTACAAATTTTTAATTGCCTAAATGAATGTATTAATTTTTTCCCACTTGTGTAGTAAACTTTAGTATTTATCTTGGTTATTGCTTCGAGTTACTCTGACACTAGAACCTAGAACGAATAATTTTTAGGCGTTAACACAAAACAAAACAATGAAACACGGTTTAAAATGCAAAAGGTTATTTGTTCATAATACAATCTAAAGGGCCCCAAGTATGGACTTATGGAGACCTTGAAGTAGGAAGTACACAAAAGCCAAAAAAAAATTGGCTATTTAGTCCCCATGTGAGCGAGCCCTGACTCGCAAAGTGCATTTATTGTTAATCACAATTAACATATTGCCACTACAGGGCACGGGTCTTTTCTAATAATGAGAAGAGTTTATTATTTTAAATCATCAATTGATTTTATTTATTGTGATATTCCAAGCAAATTATTAGGTACGCAACATAATACCTAGGTTTTAATTAATGTTAGTTATATCCAGAAACGTAACTACGTCGAATGTGGTAGTAATTAACAGTGCTGTTAAATTTACACAGTTTTTTTGTGTCCATTACACCAAATATACAAATAAACCAGTTATGTTCGGAAATGACACAAGTGAGATGGTAGTAAAAAGATTAGACTCATTATATCATCGTGAATAATTAGAATAAAATATGCATTGTTAATAAGATTTACTTGGAATACCAAGAATCATAGGAATACAGAGAATGTTAAACTTTTTAGACCAACTTTGTTGTTTATAAAGCGGGTCTCCATTAAAATAAGTCTATTTCGGAAACTTATAGAAGACGTGCAAAAGTTTGAAGTTAGAAATTTCAGTCGTTCAGAAACGTAAATCACAATTGAAATATTCGCTCATTAGATTCATCTGGTTTCATTTCGAGAATGAAGTATTTTTTAAATATGTAATGAACAAAAACCAAAATAGCAATTTATCCATATCCATATATGGATAAATAATGTTATGACATTTGCACGAAATCATCCGCACTTAAATTGACGGCCGATTGGCGCAGTTTGCAGCGACCCTGCTTTCTGAGTCCAAGGCCGTGGGTTCGATTCCCACAACTGGATAATGTTTGTGTGATGAGCATGAATGTTTGTCAGTGTCTGGGTGTTTATATATATATTCTAAAGTATTTATGTATATTATTCATAAAATATTCATCAATCGTCTTAGTACCCATAACACAAGCTACGCTTACTTTGGGGCTAGGAGGCGATATGTGTATTGTCGAAGTATATTTATTTATTTATTTATATCCTCTTAGATAGCTATAATAAGCACCATTTTCATACTTAATATTGAGTGCGGATAAAAATAACTTTTAAGGACAAATTAAAACCACACGACCCCTTATTGATATAAAGAAAAATCACACGCATTCAATGTAGAACAATAAAGTCCATTTACCGGTTACTAAACGTACGCTATACGGCACCGTTAAGAACTCGCAAAAATAACTGTAAAACAGTAGGTATAGCACCCACTTTATTCAATATTCACCAAGAGCACTATTAAAACGAGAACTGGTACAAGTATATATTATGTACTTTACCGGAAGCTGACCGAAAACCACCAACCTAATTTAATCCAAGCCCCTTTTGCTTTTTAATTTATTCTACAAAACGGACTTCTTAAAATAAACCTTTGTAAAACGGTGATAGACTAGTGGATAAGACTTCGGTGGCTCTTTCCTAGTAGTGCTGAGTTCTATCCCCCTCAAACGTCTCAATCTTTACGCAGGTATGATATCACTTGATATCAGCTTTAATGGCTAAAAAAAACATCGTAAGGAAATCTGCATTTCAGACTTGTAAAGTCTCGTGTTTGGCAAGCGTTGTGGACTACATCCTAAACCCTACTCATCCTGAGAAAAGACTTTTTCCTTGTAGAGGCCCAGAGAGGTAAATGGTTGAAGTGATGCATGATAGTTGGTTATTATGACTGCCGATTGGCGCAATGGACAGCAGCCGTGCTTTCTGAATCCAAGGCTGTGTGTTCGATTCCCACAACTTAAAAAAAATTCTGTGATGAACATGAATGTTTTACAGTGTCTTACTGTTCGTCTGCATATTAAAAGTATTTATGTATATTCATAAAAATATTCATCAGTCATCTTAGTACTTATGGGTATAACACAAGCTACACTAACTTGAAAAAAAAATATTATTGGGGCTAGTCCATACTAATATTAGGTATAATGGAAGAGTGTGTTTTTTATTTGTTCTTTCTGCACGCCCTAACTGAGCAACCATCAACTTCATTTTTGGCATTGAGTTCGTTGGGAGAGCGGAGATTTACATAGCTTACTTTTATCCCCGGAAAACTAACAGTACCCACGGGAATTGTAAAAACCGTAATAAATGCGGACCAAAGAATGTGGGCAACAGCTTATAATAATTAAATTCGTTAAGATAAGTAAATTCTTTCTAAACTGTCAAGAACACATTCTGACTAACGGTCGTACCTGTAACAAATTTTTCTACATGCAAGACGCCAAACTTAGTTTGTCGAAAGGGGTTAGGAATTTCCTGATCCAGATTGACAATTCAACAGCGTAATACAAGTGGAAGGCGGTCTCATAATATCCGTTACAGAAACACAAACAACCGCTGCCTCGTCAAGTGAGGGAACTCGAAGGAAATTACTTAATATCCACCGTGTCGCATCACTTTTGGCTTCGAAAATCTAGAAACTGTGGTCGTGCATGCAAACGGCAGAATGCATTGAAATCTAAAGTAGGTTAATTCTTATAACTGTGCGTATATATTACTGCGCTACTCCAAAATGAGGCAAGCAATATGACGGCCGATTGGCGCAGTGGGCAGAGACCCTGCTTTCCGAGTCCAAGGCTTCGATTCCCACTCAATGGAAAATGTTTGTGTGATGAACATGAATGTTTTTCAGTATCTGACTGTTTATATGCATATTATAAGTATTTATGTATCCTATTCATAAAAATATTCATCAGTCATCTTAGTTCCCATACGCACAAGCTACGCTTATTTTGGGGCTAGATGTATCGTCGTAGTATATTTATTTCTTTATTTATTTATTTAACTTGGAAATTCATTGAATTTCCTCTGGTCTGGTCGGAGGCTTTAACATAGCTATCCTACCGCAGAGACATGCCGCTAAACGATACGATGTTCGTACGACGTTCCAGTACGATGTCGCGTAGAGTCCGAATGGGGGTATGAGTTTAATATAACTGCCATACCGTAACAGGTGTCAGCTATTTATATTATTTGTTATTATTCCTGGTGAGGCCTAACCATATATCATATTTATAGTTGTAGTAGAGCTTTGTGACAGATCTCGTCCGGGAACTACCGCCATGATTATTGCCGCTTTGTCACAGGCACATTAGGCTTAACACCTATACGCCTCAAATTGATGGACACAAGGCGAGGCTTTATACGACGTGTTCCTTGCATACCCTGCGAAGTGTACCTTAATAAATAAAATATCATTTATTGCCAAAATAAATAACTAAACACCAATTGTAACTTTCAATTAATTACAAATAAGGCGCCATGGAATAAGGGACTCAAAAGACTAAGACTCCCGGAGACTAGGCACCCTTTTACTTATTTGTTACTTATTTTAAGTTGGCTACCTCTGTTTATTGGTAATGGTTTTAGACTAATTTTACCTCTGTTTATTGGTAATGGTTTTAGACTAATTTTACCTCTGTTTATTGGTAATGATTTTTGACTAATTTTACCTCTGTTTATTGGTAATGGTTTTAGACTACTTTTACCTCTGTTTATTGGTAATGGTTTTAGACTAATTTTACCTCTGTTTATTGGTAATTTTTTAGACTAACTTTACCTCTGTTTATTGGTTATGGTTTTAGACAAATTTTAGGTTCGGATATGTGTTTGGTGTGTCAATTATTACATAAAAAAACGGTGGATCTAAGCTCCTTATGCCTGAGATCCTATGAATGAGAAAGGCTATACCCAGCAAATGGGACATAGTATGGCGTCTTTAAAAGTAAACCAGACGGCGTTTATTTTATAGCCAGTCTCGCGTGGCTTACGGAGTGGAATTCCATTATAGATACGTTATTGAATTGTTTGCAACACAAAGGCCATGAGTAAGTAGTCTGTGCCGATCCACCGCCCGTGTTAATGGATCCCGAACGTCACTCGGGGACACAACCGATGGCCTCCGGCTGAACACACTCGCTAATGGTATATAGCTGACCCTGCAGCACAATTTAATTTATTGAAGTAACCACACCAATACTGTTAACGAAGCCATAACTTAACTTCGTCCGCCTACATTTTGATATAGAGGTAGATTGGAAGGTGCGAACACCCCAACAGGGACTTATGCGTTTTCCCGTCTACCATAAAAAGTTAAAATTATAATAATATATAAATATGATTTTTTTGAATTTTAAATTTTGAGCCATCCAACCTCCAGTTCAACCCGTGGTTTTCTGGAGTGAGCATGGCTGATTGGAGTGAAAAGGTTCCGTCAGTAAAAAAGGGTTGGTTTTCCGTTTGTAAAAAAAAAACGTTTCCCGGGATAACAAGTATCCATCTCCTGGATCTTTGTGCAAAATTTCGCCACTATCAGTCTAGCTGTAGAGCCATATAGAAGATAGGTAACGTTAAATTTATTTTTAAACCCCTCTGGAATGTTTCATCATATATTTGAATCGAATTCGAAAGAAAAATAAGACCTTCATCAAGCTGTTTATACGAAATTTCATCGAAATCAGTAGAGTGGTTGCCGAACCACACTTTCGATTTGATAATATTACAATGGAAATGGATTGGAATTTTCAATCTAGGGTGGTGTTGCATAATAAGGTATTTGTTAACACGTTGCGTGGGACTAACGTGTGCCACCTGTCATAGCACCCCGAAGTACAAAAACAATAGCCGTAAGTATGTATATAAAACTCGTGAAACAAGATAGCCAGTCTGCCCTCACTACGTGTGGAATCCCTATAAAATGTTATTAAGTTGTTTCCATTACAAAAGCCATGGGCAAGTGGACGGTTCCGATCCAGCGACCACAGTAATGGATCCCCAGTCCCGGCCGCTCCAGGCTACAATGGATAGCCAACGGGTTGTATTTACAAACAAACTCTTGATATAAACCAGCCTACAATAACTTACGTACATACTAGATACATAAATGTTATGTAATGTTTTCTTTATAGTTTTTCTAATCCTAAGGTTGCATGTCAGTGATTTCTACTGAGCGATAAGGCCGTCTTTTCCTACTGTTGTTCTTAATTTGAGGTGTACAGACAAAAAATATATATATAAAAAATCTATAAACGATAGATTTGAAAAAATAACTGCTGCTTTTTTCGTCTGCGTCTGAGTCAATACAGACATGATGTTCAGAAAATATAACTTAGAAGCAGTTATGTTCAATGAGTATACGACCACACAAGCCCGCTCCAACAAGTTTGAAATGACTTTTTGTACTCGTACTGGATTTTTCCACTATCTATCGTCATGGCTACCCTGGATAAAGAGTGAACACCCTACTATATATAAATCTAGAACATGTAGGCGTAACGTGTACAGGCTTGGCGAGTTTTGGTCGTTGGCCGACAACGCTGGCCGGTTAACCGAACAGTGCCAGTATTTTATGTATAAGGCTCACAGTAAGTTGCGCAAATAAGAACGATCAATACTCTAACGTGTAAACATAGTTCTTATTCGTCTTCTTTGTTGGCCCAAGCTAGCTTTAGTGTTGTTAGCTAGGTCTAGACCAAAAACTATATTTACATTTTACATGCCGTGGGGTGACGGCAGAATACAGCTGTCACCACCCCTCCTCTATCGCCCGGGTGACAACTAAAAAAAAAACGGACAGCGGTCAGCCGTGTCCTCTATTCTACTTCTAGCATCCACTTTAATCAAAGGCCCGTCTGCCCAGCTTGGTGATAATGGGAAAACCCTCCCGTTGAGAGAGGCCTGTTGAGCAGTGAACTGTTATGTTATAAATGTGTGATAATTCGTTTAAATTCAAAAGTTTGGTAATGTAATTATAGACGTACCTACAACCAGATATTATTGTCAACAAATCGGATACTACCAGTAACATTGGGAGCACATGTTTTATATTTCCAACTAACTTCGTGACTCAGGAAAGTGTTAAGTATATGATAACAAATAACTGATCTGCAGGGCTAATCATAAAAATAACGAAAATATTTAACTAAGTATTTATTTAAGTTTTTAAATTGTGACCGGAGATAACAACGATAATGCTGTATTATCAGACAGAATTTGTAATTCTAACACATTTTTTTTTTATGAATGTACAAATTAATTGCTGGTGTGTCTTATGAATAAATAAATAAATAAATTATATCAAACACTTATTTATATACTGCAATGGCAATGGACAATGGTATGAAATATAACAAAGATCTCATAATTTTTACGCAATAAATTGCCCGGTATAAACTTTGTGTCATAAAATTTAGCTATAAGATATCTATCTGGTTTGCTGGCAGCAAATAATATATTATGTACCAGATACATGAAGTAGCCATTACAATTTCCGATTTTGTTTTACCACCACTTTTAATTCTGAAAGTCTGAAATCTTAACGCAAAAAAAAATTAAACGACTTAATTAAGAACTCACAACTCGTTTAATTGCCTCTTCGGTAGACAAGTGGGAGAGCTCGTTCGCGTGGCTAAATCTATTCATCGCGTAAAGCCATCCAGCCAAGAGCGTTAATTTTACGTAAGATTTTCTTATAAGCCATGTCAGCTTTTTGATTTACTTAATGCTATTTTTTGTTTCTTGGAGATCTTCGATTGGGTACTAAACTTGTTTGTCCCTTTAAGAACTACTTATATTAAAAACCTGTCAAGTCTGTTAGTCAGCAGGCGCACTGATTCTATTTATTAGATGAAAACGATTCCAACTGACGTTATTAACGTATACTAAACGTCATTTATGTAGTTTAATGACTACTCGCTAAAAAAAAAAAATTACTACTTGCTAAAATGCAATAAAAAGTGCAGGTATATATGCTACTTTTTATCCTAGGAAAACAAACGGTTCCCACGGGATTTGTATAAATCCGTAATAAACGCGGACGAAGAACGCGGGCAACAGCTAGTATACCATAAAACAACTAAAACATTTCAGTGCTAAAATAATATAACTGTTGATTGTTAAACATTCCCCCCTCCTCACACCGTAGATTTATATCTCCGAGGTATCATGCGCACAATCATAACTACACCTAGCAAACTGTAGGTATACATAAAAACACGTAATAGCTGAAACCACATCAGCTATGGCGCTCAATATGATTAGTAACTGGGCGCACTCCGCAGCCCCTAACTCTATTATCCACATGACATGTGAAACGTGATACCAAACACGTTTCACAGTTAAGTAAGTAATTGATAGGTAGTTACTTATGACATGCAAGGTCTATATTATGGTTAAGACTCCAAAACCTCCTCAGGTTTTCAATTTTGATATTTTTTATGCATGTTCGGACATGACTTAATAGTATATTCATAAAAAGATTTACAAAAATCTCTTTTTGTTTGGTAGGGGTTTAATCCGAAATGGTCCTATTATCTATATATCTATATATCTATATATATATATATATATATATATATATATATATATATATATATAGATATATAGATATATATATATATATATATATAAAAGGCAAAGGTGACTGACTGATCTATCAACGTGCAGCTGTAACCACTTGACGGATCGGGCTGAAATTTTGCACACAGATAGTTATTAAACTTAGGCACCCCCTAAGAAAGGATTTTTGAAAATTGTTGAAGATTTTTTAATTAATCTACGTTCATATTTTTCTATTCATATTGTAGCAGCGAGGCACTTTCTCATTAAACCTTTGTAGTTAAAATTTACCAAATCAAAATATAAACCGAACGTGAGCGAAGCCGCGGGCAAAAATATCATATGATGATGAGTTTCGGATACAGACAACCGAACTCTACAAAAAATGTCAGCAAATCAACCGGGATTGCTGTCATCGTAAATATGTATTGTTTACGCAACCACATTCAGTATGTAATAAACGGGATTTGGGGACTCCATCATTTTCTTAAAAAGTTACTTGTAGTTGCAATTTTTTTCGCAACTAAAGCTTATTGTAACACATAGTATTCAAACTTGATTTATAAAAAAGAATATTTCCATTATGGTTGGAAGTTACCATTTTTTTTTTTTCAAAGAAAGTACTATATTGTTTGAATATTTAATTCAAGTAACTCGAAATGAGATGACGTTATTATTTTATTATATCCCTCATAATTTTCGTATAATATCATTGATCAGTACCTCATTCTAGTACCCAGTTAATTTATTTTCGAATATAAAAAATGTGTTGTTTCCGCGAAATTTTATTTTTTTGTTAAAATCTTATATTAGTGATCGAAGGTTGAAATACAAATCAAAACACTATGACATAATTGATGTTAAATATAATAAAAGCGTATGACACGTGAAGATTAGTCTGGGTCATACTATAATTACCATTTAACTACGGAACGGGAAATCATAAATGGGATGTTGTCTGACACGCCTCTTTGCCCCGCTTAACTATTACAGAATTGATGAAACCATGCAGTTCAATTCAATTTTCATGTTAAATAATTTTGTAACCGTTAAAGCGCATTCCTACAAAATGTTTTGATCAGGTTAGTATTGACTAAACTACCGATAAACAAAAGCTAAATAAAGCATACCGAAGGATTCAAAGTTTATATAATAAGGAAATTCAGTAATCAAATATATTAGTAAGAACCAAGAATAAACAAGGGACAGATCGCTTGCAACGACAGTGACCGTTAAAGTTCATCCTTGGAGTGAATCGTACGAGATTCGTTTTAAATAACATTAGATAACCACACGGCCCGGTATTCTATTTGTTTATAACATCGCCTTACAACCCGCGTAAGGATTAGCAACACCTGCGACGTAAACGTGTTCTCAAACTCCGCTATGTAGAATAAATACGAGCGTTGACGTCTCATTTTTATTACTTTTCCGTTCAAATTTTATTGCAATCTAAAGTTAGGAGTTTAGACATTCGAGAAAACCTTTATAGGTCGTAAAAACACAAATATGACATCATTATAACCAATTATTTTGCTAAAGGTATTCCTAGACATATCTACCTAGTCTAGAAATCTATATCTACGAAGCGCGGTGGACTAAATAGCAAAACAAAGTTTTTATCGATATCGAACTTTATCCGTGTAGATATAGGTTATGGTGGTAATTATTTAAATTAGAATTAGAAAGTCACTCAGTAGACGATCTTGTAGTAAATATCTAAGTCCAAATTAGAGAGTTCAATCCACAGAAGACAGGCCAGACCGGTGTTACCGACATAGCTCCACGAGCTACAAAGCTGACGTTGCAAATAGGCCAGGTATAGCTTAGATGATTGATGGACGTTTAAGAAGGTGTGTATGACGACCTTGAACTGGAAAACGCAGCGATGGTAAACCCGAAACCACAACAAAAAAAGCGCAGAATCCCTTTGAATACAAGAGGCACAATACTTAAATCTGTAGAGTTCTCTAAACGGCCACTGCGCCAGGTCTATTATCCGACGACGAAGAATTTCAGCTATCGTACCTACTTAACATTTCGTTCATTACATTCGTTTTATATAATTTTACGCTTCCAAACAAAGAGCACAAATAAAAAGCAGTAAGCGTTGGCTTATTACCGACAATTAACTTATTTGCTTGACTGAGGAAAAAACATGAAGATTAACCGTTTAAAAAACCACTCACGTAGCAGCGTTCTACTTAGAAATACTTATGGTATACTGGTAAATCACACTTTAGTCACTGTTCTGTACAGCGAACTATTAGAATAAAGTTTCTACACAATGCCATATCTATATACAGGATAACTGTAAAAAAAACAGCTGGGGAACATGTTCTTGCACAACTTTAGTTTAAATTTGCCGATAAAATTTATAAGCCTAGTTACTTATTGATCCACAAACACAAGGGTATCCTCGCACGAAAGATAAGTTCATGTAATTGTACAGTATGCTGACTTTTACAAGTTTAACCAATGGTGATGAGAGGTCCAACGAATCCCGTGGTGCCAGAAAAACTTTACGTCACACTATTCCCCGCGTTTCTTTTGATTCTAGTTTCGCCCATGAGATAAACAAGGACAACATTGTGGAATCCAAATCGGCGTGTAAAATCAATTTAATGTTTTGTAAGGGCTTGTCCGACCTCCACGTAACTTTTTATTTTGTATTAATTTATAAGTTTTTACAGCTGTTACTCGCAATAGACAATTTAAAACATCTAAAAAAGCAAATTGGGGAGTTGGGAGGCTGAAACATGCTGAAAAGTTACATCAGTTGCAAATTACAAAAATGATAAATGGTATGGAATGTGGAGTGAGTGAATTCACAAACTCTACAGCTTAGTCAAAATATGTGGCTCGGCCGTTTCGTTACTACAAGAACTAAAACTAGAACGCATTTACAAAAAAGTAATGAACAGTGTATACATTTTTCACCTTAGGTCCATGTCAATGTAGCGAAGCGGCCAAGCCACATATTTTGACTAAGGTGCATAGATTTTTAAATAAGGTCTTGTACAAAAGCTTGGCTCTACATAAGATCTGATAACTTTTTGATAGTGCAAGTCATATGGTCTCGTCATGGCAACATTTAAATGAAATAAATAAATATCAACCACTCAAAAGGAGCACGTAAAAATGACCTCTTGCGTTCCGAAATCGGTTAAGAAACTGGTTAAATAACGTAACAAACCGGTTCAAAAGTGATATCACTGTCTAGTGATTCGAAGGCCTATGACGTGATGTCACGGGGTTATATCAAATTTCCAACTTTCAAACAAAAATTCGGTTGAATTACGTACATTTACACGCACGTATACTCACTTAGACGCTTCGAATTTGATTTAGATCAGTTGCCTTAGTACAAGATTTGCCCGCTTCGCAACCGAGGATTCGTTTTAGCATATCAAATTCTATACCGTCAAACTAAAATGGGCCTCGTATTACCCGTTTTAGAGTAGCAAATCGTGAACTTCTGATTTCTATTTTACAAACGTTCTGCCATAAGTCCTACGTAAAACTTTGTAGGCAATTTTCGCTTTAATCTAATATAAATAAGTAAGATATTTAGTATATGGTCCGTAACTACTGCACCGGTTTTAACTATGTTTTTGCAAATAGAAGTTAAATTGTCACGAGGTAATCATCTCTTTTCAAAATTTGATATCCTCGAGAAAATTGCAATAATGTAACCTATAAAGTAGCAAAATTTTGCAAAAAAAATTATACAGGTCAAAAAAATCTTCGGAAATTACAGTTTGAAGGAGATTTGTAAAAAACCTAATTAACGCAGACTAAGTCGCGGGCAGCGGCTAGTTAAAAATAATAAGGTACTACAATCACTCGATTACATGGTACAAAATATTGAAACGACATCGACTAAAATTTCGCGGTGAGTTTGTAATATTAATTTAATAAGTAAAATATAAAAAGAATTATTTAATATTGCACGAATAGAAATTTTAATCAATTCAATAAAAATTCAACATATTAATCAAGCTGTAGTAATCAAGTTTCATTATCCATCAACTCAACAAAATAACTGCAACATTATATTATTTGTTTTTTTAACGTCCGACTCGTATTACAGGAATTTTCCTAATTCACTAGCATATCTAAAGACATATATAAATAAATGTCTGCTATTCTAAACACATGTAATTTGATTTTATCTGCGAATTAATAATGCATAAAATACCCACTTGTATGAATGCAATAGGAACGAAAGTACAAGATGTTTTTACAGTCAGAAGTAAAAGTGTTGCGGCGGTTCTGATACAGAGGGCATGAAGGAGATATGATCCGAGATTGCGCTGCGGCTTGGCGTGGGAGCAAACTACAATGCGGTTAGGTTCAACAGCCGAATAAGCCATAGAAGCATCGAACCGAACAAACAAGTTATTCAAAGAAAAGATTTTTATGTTCCGTATCGTTAGCCCCGGACAATATATTAGTCCTGCACATTATATGGGGCAAAGTGTTAGGTATGATCAGTTGAATGGACTAAGAATTTTGCAAGAAAGAAGGTTATGAGGTATTAATTAAGACAATTGTATAAATAAGGACCATTGTTGATTAATTACCGCCCAGCTTTGACCATGGGATCCGAAAAGCTGGAATCTTGCACAAATGTCGCTAGGGCAAAGATTGGGGAATTTTTGAAATTCCCAAGGAAAAAGGAGGACTTATATTTCTGCTATAAAGTTTATTATTAGGTACATAGATAATCGATCGTAAATGATTACATTAATCTCCATAGTTATCGTGGGGCACACCTAGAATGGTGGTACGTGTGCACATGTAAATATAAGACCAAAATCACACTTTATTTAAAAATCATTTTTTTTTATTGTACAAGGACCAAACACCACAGACTGGTACAGAAATTAAACAGGGTCAAACTACTTGTATTAGTAAATTCCAATTTCAACGTTAGGTATACGTTACCATACCTATTCGATAATATAACGCGATAAGTGATGAAAGTTTGATAACTACGAGTAGTACGTCTCACTCATGTTCGATATTGAATACGTTGGCCGCGTTCATCAGTGGCTTCGAATTTTGAAAAATGATCAAAACTTTAAATTCGAATGTCATAGGATTATAATGACTTCACAAAATTTCAATATGGCGTATACAACAGACTAATTAAGCAAAAGAAAATCCGCCAAGTAGAAGTTGGATATGCACACGTGAAATAGGATCGAGCCAACACAAACTTAACACGTTTTTTTTTTATTATTTGAAGTTTCAACCATGTGATACAGCCCGCTGGAAGACAGACGGATGGACGGACGGACAGCTGAGGCTTAGTAATATGGTGCCCTTCGGATATGGATCCTTTAAAGATACAGATTAGAGACAGATGTATCGAGTTTGCTATAGAAAGTCTGATTTGAAAGGCCTATACGGTTTCGATAAGTACAATTAATTAAAAACGTAAACCGATCATTAGGAGTTGGATCGTTACACCCAGTTATTATATTATGAAGTGTTTGTATAGTGTTTGATCTGTATCATGTTATAAATTCGTAAGAAAGTTATCAAAATTAAGGATTTCCTTTGAATCTTTGTTTGTAAATAAACTGCTCTACTACTGTTCGTATACTCATTACTCAGTAGACTACGCGTTATCGTGCTGCTTATCGCTGAATGGAATGCGCTTTATTGTAGGTTAAAAATATTCTTTTAGGTTTTCATACACGGGGCAGTCCGTCGCAAGAGACATCGCAATCGAGGGATTGCACGTGTGTGCTCAATGTCCGTATACCTAAAACGCAAGCGATTAATCGGGCATGTTTTACTTACACGGGCACTTACAGATTCAAATTCAAAAATTCATTATTCATTTATTTCAAGTAGGCCTAATATAAGCACTTTTGAAACGTCAAGTCTGTCTGTTTGTAGTGACTCTACTACCGGTTCGAAAGGCAGATTCTACGGAGAAGAAGCCGGCAAGAAACTCAGCAGTTGCTCTTTTCCAACATCAACAATTTACGTTTTAACATTTATTTTTGATGAATACAACGTCTGATGCTTACAACGTCAATCACCATCATCATCATCAATAGCCTTTAACAGTCGACTACTGGAATAAGGGTCTCTTCCAACGCGAGGGTTTGCTTATAATAACCACACTGGGCCGACGGGTTTGCAATCGCAGTAGATGGTACTGGTAGTAATAGCACAGTGGACGATGCTGCCCTTTTTCCCTTATATTCCTTTAATCGCCTCGTACGACACCCGCGGAAAGAGGAGGGACGGTAACCAATGGATTCTAATCTGCCGTCACTACACTGCATTTTACATATCATCCGTTAATACAAGTTAATAACAAATTACTGGTGCAAGCGGAATTCACACAATACAATTAATTTACAGAAGTTACTTACGGGGGCATTCTATAACTCGAACGAGCTTTCTTTGATGCCAACTGCCGGTGCAAACTAGTCATAGCTATTTTTAATGGAAATTATTGTTACTCTGGAATACTTTCAACAGTACGAGTCTGGAATACTTAATAAATAGACTAGAATTTAAGGGTTTTATTCAAATCTATCTAGGGGTGAAAAGGGTTGTAAGGTAGCAAAAAATCTCTGATTTATTCAACTTAGTGATAACCAGAACCTATAGTAAGATAAATATTTTCAAATCAAGCATTTCTCTATGCTTTTTTTTTAAACCACGAAAGTTTGTAACACAATTGAATTTATCAGATACAATGCCAGAAGTAAGTCGCGGCGAACCGTTAGTTCACAATACCTCTACATGGAATGAGCTAAATAATTACAGGTTAAAATTTATCGTCGTCTTATCTCTTTCGTAACAATACAGGCTGGGGCTAGATATCAAGCCGAAGTAGGCTCACGAAGCATACCACGTACTACGGCGGAATGTAGGAAATCTTTATGCAAATTAAGCTTACCCTTGGCTACAAGTCAGGTCTACCTAACTGTAAACAACACTGTTATATTCTACAGTTAGCTCATATCGTTACGTCAGATTTTTGACTACACTTAAAGATAACTATAACTATCCCGTACCCAATTTTACAACTAATGTAAAGCATTATCAAGAAGGTATAACGAAAACCTATTAAATTTCGAATGTTTGGTTAAAATATTCTATTTATATGAATAGAAGCAATAAAGGCGAGGATGTAAGATTTTTGTTTTTAATCTGTATTTTTTTGGGGACTTTTATCCTCGAAGACATGCCAGCCCCATCGTAACCTACACAGTGAGATCCTTAAGACAAAACAAAATAAGAACCAAATATTACAACTAATACTTAAATACTATTGTATGATTCAAGGATGAGCCGAAGCAACTAAGTCATAGAAGTCCATCGCGATCGCAGATGTTGGGGTACTCAGGGCACTTTGAGCAATACCTATGTCGTAATAACTGAGGTTGAGTCGGCTCAACAGTGAAACCCTATTTTTTAATTTTAAAACACTTTTATTCCGATCACACTCCATCAACAACTGTTGCACATGGAAGATGGAAGATCTATAGCTACGACAACATTTGTATTAAGTACATCATTATCAACCATTTCGTGAATGTGAAGGGTTTAGGCTGTTCGCGTTGTCCACCGCGCTGGCCAAGTGCGGAATGGTAGACTTCACATGGAGCCTTACCAGCGGCGTGCACTTCATACACGCACAAAAGCACTGCATACCCTAAATTTGATATATAACCCGTATAGGAGGAGAATTTTAGCCGTTATATTCAATTTTCCTGCAGTATGCATACCCTGGTAGGGAACCCAATGCACGCCACTGAGCCTTACCCACTAGGCTATCACAACTTAAATGTATGTACATTTTTTGCTAACAACTTTTTGCAAACAAAAAATAGATAATCGAACTTAAAATTATATTCAAGTAGAAACAAAAAAGCACCCTTATCGCTGAAGAGTTTATTTCAGGCAACTTGGCCGTTTAATTTATTTGAACAGCGGACATGGTTAGCGATAATATGCATGCATTTTCTACATTAATATGGCAAAAAACAACTTGTCAACCACACTTAACGTGTGACAAAAGCAAGAAGAAGAAAATATTTATACATACTAAACCTTTATACCATGGGAACTATATAAATACAACAAATGTACTCATCATAGCATACAAACATTGTATTTTATTTAACCATTTTATCCTGTTTCTTCGTTATTCACCTATATATACTAAATTCTTGAAATACATAACATTAAATATTTGTCATGCATAACAGGCCAAGCGTGTTTTTGGTACAAGGTTTTAGTAGAACTTACATGTTAGCTCATTGCTAATTGTTTTACGAGAGTCATCTATAACTGGCTTTGCTTATGTGAACTCGCGAATCTCATCATTAATATTAGAATAGTGTCTGTATTGTTTCAAATTTAGAGCGAACCGGTTAACTGTAAATAATATTTAACAAACAACACATGTAGAGTTCGCAGGAAATCTAGTTCATCTACACGGGTCGCTGGGATTGCAATCAAATCACCAACCGTGAACTTGTGTTTCCGATGATAAAATACAATTTTATGTAATAATGTTGTTAAGATTATTACTGTACAGATACATAAAACTGTAGTAGGAATAAAGGATCTGAATTTTGTCAAACTTTACAGTACCTACTTACATACTTATTGTAGTTCCCAAGGGTTTTTCATATTACCTATTAATTTGCAGCAAAACGATTTGTATTCGGTATTCATTACTATAAAATATGTATGTTATCTTGGTATTATATAAAAAATATCAAATAAGTACAATAACTTTATTATTGAAATTGGCAGTAAGAATTATACAATTAAAATGAATTAAAAACACTAAAATCGTCCCTTTTTACGATAATGACATTGTCCTATTTACACAACGTATCTAGACGTACAGATTTGATTGAACAAATTCGATTCGGCAACTTATGAAGTAACGTCTTTAAAAAAATTTAAATGTTAGCTTTAGAAACTTCACCTATAATTTATGATACTCGTTAAATTTAAACAAAAAAGGATAATACAAATGATTAAATTACAGACCATTTTACAACGACGATCTCATCTCTAATCTATGTACCGTCGTTTTACAGGTTATAAATCAAATATGTTACATCAATTTAGGTTGTAACAGGTACCTCTATTTTGAAAAGAGAAAGTTTTAAAATGCATAACGTTATTATTTCGCTTTGGTTATGTAAGTTAACAAAGCATTTTAATGATACAATGAAAGCGTATTGGCATTTGATATTGACGCAAAGCCTCGAGGCATCTACTCTTAAAATATGGATACGTAAGCAAGAACCTATACGGATTTATTAAAGAAAACCTTTATGTCTTTTTAGTATCTAAAAGTTTATTTGACAATAGTCATTGGCGTGCACTCCATACTGCATGCACAAAAGCACTGCATACCCTAACATTGATATATAACTCGAATAGGAGGATAATTTGTGCCGTTTTATGCAATTTTCCTGGTGTATGCATACCCCGGTAAGAAACCCAATGCACGCTACTGACAATAGTTATGCTGATTCTGTATATTTAACACCAGTAGTAGTGCTATCCTTTCGCACAGGAGCCAGTAACAAAAGAATGGCAATTAAGATTGACCATTTTTAAGAAATTTGTCACGTACAACCGAATAATAACTAACCTTTTAGAAATATTTATGTACTGCAGTATATCTCATGATACCTGCTCGAACGAAAATTACTTTTCTTACAAAATTACTTGTTCTTTGGACATTTCTTAAAAATGCAAGATGTTGTGACCTACTTGCGACAGAGTTACATATTAAACAATATTTCATTGGTTACGCACTACGCAACATCAATACGTCTCTGGTAACCGGATAAGCGCCGGGTTTTTTTTGATAATGGCATCAAATAACAAATAATTAAAGGTACTAGTGGTGTGTGTAATGAAATCGAATGGAATAGACCGATTATTGGTTTTGCTTTTTGCACTCCTCCATTATAAACTTTACCTAGCTATATATATATTAATATACCAGCTATATCTTATGCCCAAAAACTCACACCGTGCGCATCCAGTTTTCTCCTCAGATGTTAATACTCCGTTGTGAATTCATAAGATAGAGCTGCTAGAGACTCCAGTTAAGTTGGAAAATTGCTGTGTTAAACCCAAACTAAGGCCGAAGGCATATGCTATAAGGAGATTAAAGTCCGTATTAATATGCCAATACCAGAGCTTTGGGCACGTGCTTAAATTCGGTCAATCGACCGAACTCGCAAACTTGTTCTTAGTTCGATGCCATTTCAATTATAACGACCTGAGTGCGAATTAAGCACCTACCTTAGTGTAACAATGGCACGCTTGGAATTGTAGTCGTCATCGAATATCGAAAAACTGTCACGTCAAAGTACTAAATTAAAATGGACTTAATTCAAATAACTTTAAAGCTTATGTTCGTACACATATTCTCAGCACTCTCAGGAATCCTCAAGAACAAGTGTTAAATAAAATATAATACAGAATTTACGACTTTAAAAAAGGCGCACGGGCCTAGTACGCCTGTTTTTAAAGTCGTTTTAATATGAAGCCTATATTTCGTGCGCTTGCAAATCTCAAAACGGCAAAATGGACGAGCAAGAAATGTAAACGTTTAGACGAAGAAACTTTTTTGTGGATTCTTTCGATAGTCGTATCTTCGAGTAGAGTAATTATCTCCATCTAAAATACCCTAAGCTAATAAATATAAGTGTAACGGACTTTGACATTGTTCAGACTCCAGGAACAGTTAAAACGAGACAATGTTATACGTCTGAGGTAAATCTGTCTCCTTTTAATATTGACTTTGACTGAGCAAAGTCAACGTACGCTCTATAAATCTCCGTCCAAGGGTATTGAGTAAAACTCACCAGTTGGTCCATTGTTATATTGACTTACTACAAGTTAATGCTTACTTAGAATTAAAAGGGAATGGAATTAAGGGAATAGCAATTATATTCATAAAAAACCAAGCCATGCATGTCTTTAGACGTCTGAATTACTTGAGAGTTTTAATTGGTTAAATAATATATACTAGAAACTAAATACGTCTCGTCATTTAGGGTATTCAACGAATACGGTTTACAAGGTCTTGGGCTCACAATGCCTAACAATTTTTAGCACGACCCGAATCCCTAAATAAAAAAGTTATTCAGGGATTTTATTTTTATTCACTGCACTGCAATCTCACCTGGTAAGCGGCGATGCAGTCTAAGATGGCAACGGGCTCACCTGTAAAGAGTACCTACCTATGGCAGTTATATTAAGCGCTCCTAAATGGTTCCTACGCGGCATGATACCGGAACGCTAAATAGTTTGGCGGCACATCTTCGACTTTAGGGTTAAGCTTCCCATCAGACCAGATATCTAGTGATATTTTACGTCGGACAGACGGGACTGGACAAAATTAATATTCCGTTAAGTCACCATTTGGCTACGGAAGATGAATACAACGCAACTAAAGGTCGCAGGTGAGTGTTATACCTTAGTTAATTAATATTTATGTATACCTGGGTAGGTATATTTCGTAGCGTATTGTTGCGGATTTACCCGTGAATTTTGCCTTTTCCTAATATGATCGAAAATGTAGAAAGGAACCGAATATAATACAAAGGAACGTAAGCGTATTACACAAATAACAAGTTACGTTGTATCCATAGAAGGGTAGTAAATAATAAACATGTCTGTACAAATATAATCAACCTCTATATGCCTCAAAAGCTTTGTTTGGATAATTTTAAGAACAAACATACATGACCTCTCGCATGAGCATAAAATATAAAAAATGCGTACTTAAGCCCATCAATCCGCAATTAAAGAAGGAGGAGCAAGAAAGAGGTGGTTTAAAGCTATAATACCCATTCTCCAGTGGCGTGCACTTCATACATGCACAAAGGCACTCCATACCCTAAAATTTTTGTATGACTCATAAATGCGAATACCCTGCATACCCTGGTCAAAAACCCTGTGCACGCCACTGCCATTCTCCTATTAGAAAGCCCTATGCCTATGGGCGGCCTATGGCATTAATATGCTGAGATATGATACTTAAGATTTTGTGATCAATCATTAATTAACAGTCCACTGCTGGACTAAAAGCCTCTTCCAACGGGAGGGTTTGCCAATAATCACCGCGCTGGGCAGACGGGTTGGTGATCGCAGTGGATAGAATAGACGGAGAACGTTACTGCCCGTTCTCTGTTACATTACCTTAGTCGCTTCGTAAGACAACCGCGGAAAGAAGAGGATTGGTGACAACGGTATTCTGATCTGCCGTCACCACACGGCACAACACGGACCTGTCTATCCTTATATACGTACGTTTCTCTACGATTGATGGCGGAGCATCCTCAGGTGATGTTGAATTTACAACGGACTTTTTAGTTTGGGTTATAGAATAAATAAATTTAATAATAAATAAATATACTACGACAATACACACATCGCCATCTAGCCCCAAAGTAAGCGTAGCTTGTGTTACGGGTACTAAGATGACTGATGAATATTATTATGAATAATATACATAAATACTTCGAATATACATATAAACACCCACACACTGAAAAACAAGTCTAAAAAAATGGCGACGTAAAATTAGCGAATTTGAAAAAAAAAAAAAAAACACCGAAATTTGTTGCTAATTAGTTGCTAAAAAATTAATTTTTTTGCTCTAACCGATCGCATAAAATCGGTAATAACGCTAACTTTACATCAAGATAGCGAAGTCTAAAAAAATGGCGACGTAAAATTAGCGAAATTGAAAAAAAAAAAAAAACACCGAAATTTGTTGCTTTTTTGTTGTTAATTAGTTGCTAAAAAAATAATTTTTTTGCTCTAACCGATCGCATAAAATCGGCAATAACGCTAACTTTACATTAAGATAGCGTGGGAATCACTGAATGTCGACTGATCAATCAAGCAAATAAGGGTCAATTTGTTGCTAATTTGTTGCTGGAAGATGCTTAGAAAAGATTTTTTTTATAAGGGAACTTTAAATTGGAGATTTTACCCTACCACACCCGTCTGTCTCATTGTGAAAACTATTCAAAATAATTGCTATTTTTCATTCTCATTCAAATATAAATAATAGTAAATAATATATAATTTTTGACTGAACTGAACCCAAGTGCCCCAACCCCTCATATTCCTCATATTCTCAATTTCGGTGTTTTTTTTTTCAATTTCGCTAATTTTACGTCGCCTTTTTTTAGACTTCTGAAAAACGTTCATGCTCATCACACATTCATTTTCCAGTAGTGGGAATCGAACCCACGGCTTTGGACTCCGAAAGCAGGGTCGCTGCAAACTGCGCCAATCGGCCGTCAAAAATTAAGCTTAGTAATTTTATTGTCTGCCATGGACTTTAAAGTATCGCAATACTTGCCGCCATAGTTCCATACTGGTTACTAATATAATATATAATATACCTTTGTGTGATTTAACTTTAGAATGTAATAAGCGTCGTGTCCGTAATAATGATGACTTAAAATCAGAGAAGCCGATTTCGGCGAAAGGCGATTTGAATTCGATACTTGACTTTATTTACGGGGGAGTTAATTTGCAAGTATGTCACGAACAGACTGTTGGTGACTTGTCATCTCTCTGAAACATATTGTTTCAAACTGCAGGGCACGGGTCTCCCACATAAGAAGGGTTAAGGCCGTATTTCACCACGCTGGCCCAGTGCGGATTGAAAAGATTGTGTGGACTCCACACGCCTTTGAGAACATTATAAAAAACATAATATACAACTATACAATTATTTCAGTAAACGAAATGTACTGAAATGTCTTTTAACTATTTTTAGTCCATGCATTTTATAAGCGAAAAATGTTTCTAATGACTTTTAGGAAGTTCACGGTTTACGGATTTACGGGGTCTGGAAATCGATTAGTCGAGGTTCGGAAATATTCAATTGGAATATCAGCTACTTCAAGCGGTAGGGTTGTCCGTACCTTTTTAATTTTAGATCCTGCCGATTAATATTCGAGGATGGGAAGTTTTTAAATATGTATGTTTTGAAATATGATGTAAACAGGTATTGTTACTGAGGTTTCGCGCCTCGTAACTTTTTAATACCTAATCACTAAGCAATAATGTATCGTATCTCGTAACCGTAATCGTAATTTTGGTACACTTAAGTACTGACCTAGAAGAAGTTAGTTATTTTATCATTCAGAAGGCATTCTGGAATTCCGATTCCAGCTGGAAGTTGGAATGTTATCGTTGTTTACCCCCGTGCCTCGGAGAGCACATCAAGCTGTCGGTCCTTAACTATCTAGAATCAGCTTCGTATTGTTTTTGAAAGCCTTTTACGAAAAACAAATCGAAATTTACCTAGTTCAATTAAGCTTACTCTAAGACGCACCCCACACACGCAATATTACAAATATTGAAAATAATATAGCCTGTGTGCGAAGCGTATCGAAACATTGAAGTATCGATCAAAATAATTATTTTTACAAATTTTGCAATTCTCAGATTGAGAATCTTGTAAATTCATCAAAAAAATATTAGTTTTAATTAAAAAATATTTCAAGAATTAAAATGTTATTTATTTATAGACATTACAAGTTAAAATATTAAAATTAAATTTATTGTGGGAAACCGCACCGAACTACCTCCACACTTAGTATTAGTTCTAGATACCTGTGCACAATATTGGAAAATTATTAGGCTCGTAATAACATGTTGTAAAGTATACGCTTCAAACTTACTTACTTAACTACTTTTCCGTTTATAATGTAACAAACAAAGCTTGCGACAGCAATACAGCCATAACCCATTAAAACGGTACCCCCTCACGTAACTGGAAATACAACGTAATAACTTTAGTTCCTGGAATGATTTTCTTACCTGTCTTTAAAGGTATATTATATTTTTACCATAGCAAATTTAACTACCAAAATCTATTAAAGTAGACATAAAATGATAGTTGCAAATACATAAGTAAAATAAATGTTACAAATCTATCATTTCTATTGACTTCTTATAATGTATATCTATAGGTGCACTTATAGTTTTTGCGTTTAATTTACAATTTTACTCTGTAATTAATATTACAAAACTGTACAAAAAGTCTCTCCGTTTAAATATAAATAATAAATAAATAAATAAATAAATAAATATACTACAACAATTCACACATCGCCATCTAATATGAAACTTGTTGAATGAGAAAACATCAAAAAAAATGAGATTTGTTTTGGAATTGTGCAATCTAAAGTATTAACAAATGCTAGTTGGATGATCTACAGTTTATATAGGTTATCGGAATAATCCTGAACATGCCAGTGAACAAGTATATCACATAATTTAAAGTATACATTTCTTTTTCACCACATAACCAATCCATTAACGAATCCGGTAACGAATACGGGTTGGGGTTATATTTTCGGCGTTAAAGTCTCCGCTAACTGCGTTGCAAAATCACTTCCTAAAGAAACCTTCAAACCTTACAAAGGGTTTACAAACAGAAAACCTTTAGAAGTAATTAAAGAGGTGTCTCTAATTAAAAGCTCTAATTAGAACCAAGGTTGTGAGTACCTTGAATGAATTTATACCTACCGCGTTTACAATTAAAATCATAACATTTGCTATGACTAGATTACTGTTTAACGATGGCTTGTACACACGTCATACTGCATCCTTATTAAGATTAGAATGTGGTTAAATAAAAGGCTAACTTCAACTTTGCAAAAATTCACAGTGATAAATACAACTTGTTTTTTTTCTCCAAACTTTTACGTTGCAGCCCTATCAGTTAACATTTCCCAATCTAAGGAAAAATTTTCGTGGGAACGGAAGTAACTGCTGCAAGTAGCTTGCGTATCAATAAAAATACAATTTGAATGCAAAAAAATAACATAGAACTTCTCATGGAAAACAGAGGCACATCTTGCAGCTATTATTTATTCTGCAACAGTAATAACGATTTTGTTAAATCTATTCACGATTAAGTATACCAATAAATGAAGATGGTTAAAAAATGATCTTTACAAATAGTAATTTTGATGTAATCTATTCGAGAGCATCCGCGAAAACAAAAATAAAACAAGCAAAGCGGCATGAACACAGCAACGAAATCGGTTTTTAACACACTAAAAAAATCTCACCGAATCTCCTCTAAACGGTTGTAAATTTTTTTTATTCGGAACTACATTTTTAAAGTTAATAGGCAGTGAGTTTTAGAGCGTAGTTTTAGTTTTGCACGTTATTTTCTTGCCCCTATGGAAAAAACGTCACCGAATACACTTTAAAGGGAAAAATTAACTAAACGTTTTCCGTAACGGTATTTTAAATTTAATCGGCAAAGAGTTTTAGAGCTTTTTTTTTCTTTCCTGTAAAGAAATACGGCATTGACATAAACATATAACACGAAATATATTAATACGCAAAGCGACGGCGAATGACGCGACTGAATGAAGTGCACCAAATAAAATCCCAACGGTACGGCAGTTGACAAAACAAACCGCTCTTTTATAAATAAACATTCGAGGAAATGAAACCGTAAAAGTGGAAATTCATATCAAGAACTTGTGTACAACGAGTACAGGAACACTGTGAAATTCACATAAATATTTCTTAACCGCCTAAGACTTTCTTTTTAATTTCATTTAAGTATTTACTGCATTAACAAATACATATATTATATAAAATTGAAGGTTCTGTACAGCTATGATTTCAAAATAACTTCATCTGCTCATACGTTATCATTTATTATTCTATCTTTCTCAGGGTCACACAGCGGCGATAGATAGAGCTATGCTATGTATATGATAGATGATAAGTATCTCTACGAGACCAGCTTCAGAATGAGGATATCCTAAGAAGCAAATATGCTGACTGACATAGCTCAAAGAGTCTCGAAGCTGAATTGGCGAGCTCGGAGAAGATCAGACGTTTGTATCCGAAGATTCTATAATGGCAACCCCGCAGCAATAAGCGCAGCATTGGTACCTAGACCCTCAACTAGGTAGACAGACAACATAAAATGAGTCACAAGGAGCCGCTGATGAAGCAGCCTAAGACCGTGGAGTTTGGAACACCCTGCCAATGCTTAAGACGTCAATCCGTTGATTTGATGATGATGGCAAAATAGCGTTATTATTAATCAGAATAGGAGCGCAATAAGAAAAAGTATGTCTTGCGAATTAATTAATTTTTCATTCTAAATACAACAGACGTTAAAAAAGCCCCGGGGAATGAACGACTCGCTGGTTGCTCAACGCTAAGGTTTTTCTCTGGAAATCAAAATACCTACTGAAATGAATGGAGTAGAAATTTAAATGAAGTTTTTATTTGAGGAAAGGTAATGTTTCTTTTTTTAGTGAAAAATGGCGGTGCATAATTGAGCATAGAACGGTATACATCGGTGAACAAGTATAATTATTTTGATGCGATTAAACTCGATTATCGAACTTGTTGGGAAATGGCGCATGTATTCTAATTTCTAAGTAGGTAGATACATACTATTTAACAAATTCATCTGTTCAAGCTATCTATTTATCAAAGTAAAGTACACACTATCGTCAATATTATCATGAGTTGTACCAGCACGTGTTTTATCACGTGTACTAGTTAGTGGTCGCTCAGTAGATGAAATTCCGATTATACTTGAAACTCTAGTTCTTTTCCCTATAAATTTTAACAGATCCTCCATTTTAAAATCTAACATCTAATATACTTAAAAACTGCGAACCCGCTTTGGGCTACGTGGTAACTTTAAGCTCTATATACTTCTTTCATGAGAGGACGCCAGAGCCCAAAATGGGACATAAATAAAACTGACTTTGATGTAAGCAACCCAAAGGAGTTTAAGAATAAGCGTTTTTCGAATAATGGACTAGCTGTAAAAAATATTTTTATTTGGAAAACGCGCGATGCCGTGCCGACGCGACTCTTTCCGTGTGTTAGGTTTATGTAGAAAAAGGACATCTTAATCCATTGGATTTGTATTAATGTATCATTGTAAATATTAGCTTGAGCATCATTAGTTTTAAGTTATACAGATCTGGCATTGTAGCTATGTATTATAACTTATGAATTATTGACGGATGGAAGCAGGTACGAAGGATTATCATGACGAATGTAGTTTTGTTATCACCAACCGACTTTACTTTTCTGGACTTTAATGTTTATCTCCGTCCACGAGCGAAATCACAGGATACAGGTAATATAGAAATTATCTGCTTAGGCGATGTAACAGAAGTTCCTGAGCCAAGTGATTAAAAAAAAAATATTAATACTTAATTAAGTATTAGCTATTCAAACGTTTAGCTACTTTATATACGAGTATCTAGAACAAGAGAGTCAAACTACAAATAGATTAAATAATAACACTGAACGAGTTTGTGCAAACTGCCAACACTTGTGTCCATCTTATGGAAAACAAAATTTATGTCCTGCGGAAAGACGATAACATGAAAGTTGGAAAGGCTGGATGAAGATGCAGAAGCGCATACTTGTGACCACGCCTACGTCGATAATATTACACGTGATTTGACGTGATTAATTTAAATCTCTTCTTAAATTCGAGACAACTAAGTGGACCTAGAAGCCATACTCAGCGATTCATTAAGTAGTAATTATTTGACACGTAATTAACGAATGAGATTACAGAAAGCAATCCACAAAAGTATACAACGTAATAAAATTCTTACAACGTAATATGTTCCTATGAGAAAACCGTCTGCTATCGCAAATGTAATCAAACCACCACGTTAATGTGATATGATATAAATTAAAGGTAATTTAAGCTGACGACGTGTTAGTTAATAAACAAATGATTTCTCTCAATAATGATTGGATATCACATTTTCTATTATACGAGTTTAAATATGTTACGAGCAAAGTGATCGGGCATCATTTAGTATCTTCGTCGTGCTATAGGTATGAATAGAAGGTAAGCAAAGGCTGGTTAGTGATGATGCAGTCTGAGATGGTAACGGGCTAACCTGTTTGGGGTGTGGCAGGGGGTTTGGGTTTAATATAAATTAAACCCAAACCCCTTGGTGTTTTCTACGCGACATCGTACTGGCACGCCGTATCGCTTAGCGCCATTTCTTCGGTAGGGTGATAACTTGCCACGGCCAAATTACCAATCAGAGTGTGTGTTACTTGTTAAGAAGGGTGTAGTAAAGTAGTCTACTAACGTTGGCCGTCCTGAAGCGAATTCGTGTGTCGTTTAGTGCATTCAACCTTTTCATTGTGGGAGGACACCCGTGCCATGTAGGGGGGCCTACCGGCCGGATGGGCTGATGTGATGATGATGATTAGTGCATTCAAGCGGAATATTCTATTATGTAAACTTCTTGAGCCACATTAACCTTGCGAGTGGCATGCGCAGCCTATTAACTACCTAGTGCTGGGCATAGACCCACAACTCTTAAAGATTATATTGGCAGTTTAATTTCGCCTTTGCTTTATGAAAAATGCCCGATGAACACCTTGTCCCGCAACATATCCAATGCGATATCATCGAAAACGTTTTCGTTATTAATTATTTCACACCTGCAGTTAGAGTACGCTTAGTTATGTGAGTGACAAACTAACACGCGACGCGCATACAAATAGCTCAAGTACGCTCTATTTGGCCCTGCCCCTTTTCAGTGGTTCCCATAACACCAATACGAATATTTAGACATCCGGCTTACAATTTGGCAGTATATAATTATTTATAAAATTTTCACATATTGACGGTTAGTTAGTAATTTTTATTCATGGAATGTGAACAATTGTTATTGATGTTAATAAAAAACAAACTTACCATTGCGTGAAACATCTAGTTCAACTAAATTCTCAAAATTCTGTATATCTGGTGGCAGCTTGTGAATTTCATTATCACTAAGCCCTAGTCGCCTCAGTCGATGGAGTCTGAAGAAATTCTGAAACAAGCAAATTAGTTTATAGTTAACAATTGAAATAGAAAAAATGTTTACATATGCTATAAAAAACGTCTTAGCTATCCCTAGAGGCATGGAAAAATATATAATATAATAAATGATTCAACATGAAGGTAGTATGTATTCACTCCTGTCTCTTCAGATTCTGCTGACCCAAGTATATCTGGAAAAATGTTTGGAAAATGTACATTTAGTTTCTGGGTAGTGTTACTTTTCCATTACAACGGATTGATGTTTGTACAAAAAAAAGTGAAAATAAGTAATAAAACTGAGAGTACAAAACCAAAAGGACAAATCTATGCTATATTCATTTGAACTTAAATAGCTTAGAAATTTCAACAGTAAAAAGTATGTCCACCTGGCTAGTTATTTATAAGTATTGATTAGACACCCTAAGTAGCATTATGCTTTAAAAAAAAGGGTTGTTTCACTGAAATGGGGAAATGACAACAATTAAACAATTATTATAATACAATTCTTTATTCAATGAATAAAGATAGAATGCTAAATAATATCGAACAATGGCAGTAACTCTGAAATTATGAATATTGGACTTTAATTAAAATGTAACATAATAATTTGAGAAAGATAATATATATAGCTTTGAATATTCCTTTCCCAAACCTTTAATTAAACCAAAATGACCAAATGTATGTGAATAGAAGTAAATAATACTGGTATGGATTTTATCTTAATTTAGTTTTCTTGATAAAATGGTTTTGATGACAAAAACGTAAAAAAAAGGTACTATGGTGGCTGTCTACTATGCTATTTACTCTGCCCAGCAAACACAGACAGAGTAAATAATAGACTCAAATTGCTTCCCATTTTACCAGATTTTCTTCTAGTAATTTAGTAGACAACCTACACAAATGAAAAACAATACAGCTAATTTGTATGTTCAATTCTGAGCTTTAATTTTTTAATGCTGTTTTGTTTATATGCTTTCTGAGCGTGGTGAAGGCTGTGAGTTTAATTTCCACAATCGCAAAATGTTTGTGATGATGAGGAATGATGTGATGAACATGAATGTTTTTCAGTGTCTAGGTGTTATCTGTATATTGTGTAAGTATTTATGTATATTATTCATAAAAATATTCAACAGTAATCTTAGTATCTACAAGACAAGCTATGCTTACTATATGGTGATGTTAGTTTTGTCATAGTATTTATTTATTAATTTTTATCATTATAGCATTCTTCTCTACATTGGTATAATGAGAAGCATGATTATTATTAAGGTAATTTGTGCTACTATTAATCTACCAATGTTTCAACTGCTTTTTTATTCAACTACAAGTAAACTTTTTTGATTGTTGTCCAGGGTTGTTAACAGATGCAATGTTTGCCTTAGTATATTTCTTTATATATTCATTTATATTATTATATCAATCTACCAGACAAAATCTTTCAGACTCTGCAAATCAACTTACTTTTTAGTAATCTGTGCTACTATAATTCTACCAATGTTTAAACTGTTTTTTATTCAACTGCATCTCATCTTGTGATAAGTAATGTTGTCCAGTCTAAGATGGTAGCAGACTAATTTGTTAGAAGTATGGCTTTTATATTTAACCCATACCGCTGATTGGTTAAAGTGTAGCATTGTTCATGGAAGCAACATTTTGCCCGCATATCTTTGTCGGAAGGGCAGTAACAAGCTGAGCCAGGGTCTTCCACCAGACTAAATAGAGACTATTAAGAAATTATAAATTCCCAATTTGCCCCTGCCAGGGATCTGTCTCAAGACCTCTCCCTATTATAAGACAACAGTGCTCACCACTGCTCCGGAGAAGAGCTCTGTTGAAATTTGACTTGGTGGTTTGCTATATAAAACTATAAGTAAGATAGATATATTTGGAGGATGTAACTCTTCAAATATTATGGGCTCCCACTTTATATACAATACCTAATTATACCTGTTAATATATAGTAATTTGGGGTAATACAAGACTGTTTAAATGGGCTTCTTGTTTCATCTTATTTTTTTTACTATGGGCATTTAAAGATATTTATGCTTGCTTTAATGCAGCCAAAACATGATTGATGTGATTTAGGATAGAGATATTAACAGACTGACTGGCAACATAGGCTACTTTATTGAGATGAAATGCATGGTTCCTACAAAACAGATCTAAAATGCTATTCTGTAATTACCTGTTCATGCTGAACGGATTTTGATGATATCAATGTGAATTGTTTGTGATATATTTACAATATGACACATATAATGTAATACATGAACCTGCGGGCAGGCAAAAGTGGTATACATGGATATAATGTGTATGTGCCTTAAAAACAAATTTAAGTTTTAAGTAATTCATTAACAAGTTATCGTGCAAACAAAGGCAGCTTAGCAATAAAAATATATGTTTTCTATTATAAAAAAACATCAACGTCTCAAAACTTGATACTTTGTTACAACAAAAATTAGGCAAGGCAATGTTATTTACATTCGATGATAAGGTGAACGCCCACGTAAGGCTAACATAAAAAAACAATCGAAAACATTACTTGCCTTCGGTAAGTCTCGTATATGGTTTGCATCTAAAAAAAGTTCCTCCAAACTCCTGGAATATCGTAAAATCTCTTCAGGTACTGTTGGCAACGAGCAGTGCCGCTTGTCTACACATTCCACTTGGCGATTACATTTGAACAAAGGTATACATCGAAACATGTTGGACACTACACTTCAATCGAACTATTAATTAGTAAATCACTGTCACGACACATATTTGAGCACTTTACTATTTGTAACACTACTTCAGCATTTTGAAACTGATCAACGACATCAAAATACGCAAAAGTTTATCAAAGCACACCTTTCCTTCGGAAATAAAGCCACAGACTATCAGTGTTACCAGTTAAAAAAATGGCTTAGTGTTAAGGGCTGCCAGGATATGTATTGGATACAAAACGTGTATAATTTGCGTAATTATTGATGCTACTTCTAGGCCACAAATAAATAAATTATATTTTATGATAATTAGGAATTGGAATAGGGAATGAAAAGTAGTTAACTATTTAACTGTTGCAATAAGTAGACCATCTAAACATTATTTAAATGAGTTTAAAAAATAACTAAAACTTGGCTTTTCTCATTTTAATCAATCAGAGTTCATTACAGATTGATGTGCAGCATCACTCAAGCACAAGAAAATAGTAACAAGTCATATCTGTCTAATGTCGTCTAAACTGTCATCCAACGACAGAGTAAGTAGGTATATTATTTAAAGTTAACTGGCAAGTGACATCCAAACAACTGGCAGCACTCAGCTGTAGAAACTGCCAAATTAGTGACCGGTGGAAAAAATTATACAATATACATAAAGTATTAATTAAAGTACTTAATAACGATTTACGATATCATTATGTCATTTAATTTAGGATTCATTGGTGGTGGGAATATGTCCACAGCAATTGCCAGAGGCATAATAAAAAATGGTAAAAATATGTTTAGTGCTATTTAAAATAACCATCATTCTATTTTTTTTATTAGACTTATATCACAATATGATATTTAAACGTGCTACTATTTTTCCATGAAATATATATGTATTATTGCTCTTAAACCTGTCCTAAACCATAAGAACGCAATGTGAAAATTTGTACAGGAGGTTGCAAAAAGATTAATAATTACAATTGTACTATAATATTGTGCGATACAATCTAGCGATCGTTATTAAATTTTCAGATAACCACCCAGTATCAAAGATATGGGTATCAGGGCCACGATTACATAATCTTCAACATTGGAAGGATTGGGGTGCTAATGTGACAACAAATAGTGGCGAGTTAGTAATACAATGTGATGTTGTGTTCATCGGAGTAAAACCTGGTGTATTAAGTGAAGCTATAAATGACTGTTTGCCTACTGTAACACCTTCTTCCAAAAATGTATTATTTATTTCCATGTTGGCAGGAACTCCTATTGAACAAGTGCATAAGGTATCTATAGTTTTCTTTCAATGTTTACAAAGGTTCACAGTTTCTTGTGTGCAATAGGTGTCACTTAAAATAAGATTTTTGAAATGTCTTTTGTTACAGTAAATTATGTCGAAAGATAAGATTCTTTGTGTTATATCCTGTACAATCATGGTTTGTTTAAATAAAAGAACTAAAATAAAAATGAAAATATCTAATAATAGTAGACATGTGAGAGAACAGGGGACGCCAGATTAACGGAGGTCCCCTGGTTTGTTGATAAACTCAAATGTTGTAAAGATAGTAGATAGTTTAGTGTCTTAGTACTTATCACCATCACAAATCAATTCACCAAATAGAATGTAGATAAAAAATCATTCAAAATTCTTTCCAGGTTCTGAAACAATTGCCCATAATATCAAATGTGATCCGTATACTGCCCAACATACCAATGACAGTAGGTGCTGGATCCTGTATATATGCAATAGACAATAGCATAACACAGGAACAGTGCAGGCTACTAGAAAATTTATTGCAAGGGTGTGGAGTTGTAGAAAAGATTCCTGAAAAACTTATGGACTCTCTGGGTGTCCTCACAGGGTGTGGTCCTGCTTTTGTGAGTATTAATAAAACAATAATAATTTGTCATTTTATATTTTATCACAGGATGAAATGTGCCAAAATACTAAGAATTGGGTACAAGAAATAGTCTGTGTAACCTATGCCCACAAGCAAGCAAAAATAAAAATAGGTAACAACTATTATCAGTTTCAGAAATTTAATATTAATTGTATAAAAAAAAAAAATCGTAACTAACATAACACTTATTCAGCAAATACAAAATATTGTATCATTGTCTATTGTTGCTACTTAGTACTATAACCTTTTTCTCATAACAAATGAAATGAAATGTATGACAAAAAATATGTATTGACACAGAAATAACAAAAACAGGATTAAATTTAGGAGTGAGGAGGTACAGATGTGATTAATTTGAAGCTCCATGTGAAGGCAGTAATATATATATGCTGTATGGAGAGTATATATTTGTGCAAACTCTCAGTTATCATCATCATCATCATCCTCAGCCTGTTAATGTCCCACCTGTGGGCACAGGGCTACTCTCGCAATAAAGAGAGTGTTAAAGATCAGGCTGTTCTAATATGCCATGCAGGTTGGTGGGCTTTAATGATTAATATCCCAAACTCAGGGCTGGTAAAGATAATTCTTTATCAGAAGAACTTTATACCTAAAAATTCATGACCCAAACCAGCAACCAAACTCAAACCATGTGATCCATAGCTGAACATGTTAACTACAAGCCAACAAGACAGTTTCTCTAAATTCACAGACATGCTTCACACTAATATTATTCGTTGGTCTATAGATATGTAGGCATTCTCGGCTAGTGTATCACAATTCGATTAGCACCTGCTTAGAGAGTTTAGTAGTTACTCAAAGCCACACCTTGAAAGTACCTTTTTTATAACTTTTATGATCATCATCCCCACATTATCCACCCTCTACAGAGCATGATTCTCTTCACAGAATTAGAAGGGTTAAGGCTGTAGTCCATTACTGGTCCAGTGCAGATTGGTAGGCGTCACGCAACATTAAAAATATTATGGAGTACTCTCAGACATATTTATTCAATGTTCACCTACAAATTTTTAAATTTTTTAGTTTTGTTTAAAACTTTGGTACCTAAAAATACAATTTTTATTTTTCAGATATACATAGTAATAGAAGCTCTTGCGGACGGCGCAGTCAAGGAAGGTGTACCTCGTGCAATGGCGTTAAGGCATGCTGCTCAGATGGTGGCCGGTAGCGGTCAAATGGTACTGCAGAGTGGAAAGCATCCCGGCTTGTTGAAGGATGAAGTTTGTTCACCCGGTGGGTGCACCATTTGTGGTGTCACTGCTCTAGAGAATGGAAAATTGAGGTAAATTTAACATTTTTCAAATGCTTCGGCTGATTAATCATTTTTGATCCGGGCCCTAGTTGCTAGTCTTTAGTTTTTTTTTTTATTTGCTAAACTAAAAAAAAATATATTTCAACAAAAGGATACATGTTAAAACAGTACTTTTTGTATATAGCTATTTTATATATTTCTTATTCTTTGGACGGTACTCGGTAGTTTTAAATACAAATTCCGATTTTGTATTGTTGATAAATAAACCATTCAATACCAATTGATTGGTTTATTTATCTTACTGAAAATGCTTTAATGCCGACATTCTCACTTATAGAAAAGAATAAATTTAATAAAAAAGAACTGTAAAGTTTGATATATCGCTTTTTGATAATGCTTCTCAATTATGAATTTACTTGTAACACTAAATACAGAATCTGACATTAATCAGTAATCAACACCTATTCAGTAACTTTTGAGATAATTATTAGTTTATAAATTTATACAAAACAGCTTTAAATATTATTATTATTATTATAAACAGAAATCTGCAAAAAAGATTTAATATTTAATTAATTTTCTAAGCCAAAGCTTAGAAAATTCCATCTCAGATAGGAGATCTTAGAAGATCTTTCCACACCCTTATTTTGCACTAGCTGTTGCCCGCGACTTTGTCTGCGTTTGATTTTGTTTTTTGACGTGGCATTCAATTTAGTTGTATTTCTAAAAAAAAAAAGTATTCAGTATCCCTAAGCCTTAAATGAAGGGTCTGCGTCGGTCCGCTGAGGAGTTATGTCCTGTATCTCCAACCGCATTCATCAGATCTTCACAGTTTGGGCAAAATTAAACACATATTATTTTGTACCTCTATAGTACAAAAATAATTATTTTAATCGGTTATAATTTCTCGGAGTTATGGTGTAAAATCGTCAAACACTTTCATCCCCTCTCCCAAAGGAACCGAGCTTAATGTCGGGATAAAAAGTATCCAATATTACTTCTAACACTTCCAAGAATATGTGTACAAAGTTTTATGAGGATCGGTTCAGTAGTTTTTGCGTGAAAGCGTAACAAACAAACTTACATTGACATTTATAACATTAGTAGGGATTAGTAGGGATGTTGTTTCGTTATTTGCATATGAAAACCTGATCAAATCCGAGTTACACTCTTACCTAAGAGCAGATAGAGAACTCAGTGATCCTATACGGATACCTCCTTTTTTCCCCTATAGCAAAATTAAAATTAAATCTGTGTTTTTCAGAGCCACAATGATCAACGCCATCGAAGCGGCTGTAGAGAAAACTAGAGAAATGGGAAAGAAGTAAATATTACGACATTGGGTAATTTTATTTTTGCAAGTGATTATTAACCCTTTGTCTATGTCTAGATCTTAATTGAAACGTTACCGAATTTTAAAATTCGTATTTTTTTTAAGGTTTTTTATTTCAATCACATGACTGCAATTATACGTCTTCAATACTCGATATCTTACTCGTGTAGCGAGGTATTCGTGAAGCATTAAAGAAAAACTGCAAATAACGTAAGGAATAAAAATATATTATAACCTTTTCTCAATGAGCAGCATGACTAACTTTGTTTGTAGATTTTTTTGCTGATAACTAAACTATGCTCATTGGCGTGCATAGAAGATATGCACAGGGTATGCAGATAATACAAAATGAAGAAAATCTCCGGTACGAGTTGTAAAAAACTCAAGGATAGGCATTGTAAGAGTTATAAAAAGCCTACCCTCAGGTATTTCTAACTCGTACTGGATATTTTCTTCATTTTATATCATCCGCATACCCTGTGCATACCTTCTATGCACGCCACTGGCTATGCTAGCTGTTATATTAGAGACATGATTATATTTTTCCTGTAGGGTTCACGTCAAGTTCTATTAATCCTAATAACTTCAAAACAAACTTGTTTGGGCAAGTAACAGTGTTTTTTGTATTTTTTTTTATTCAAATAATGTTGGCCCACTTTTATGTACAACTATACAAAATTTCAGGTGAATTTAGTTAGTGAAATAATTGGCTGTGAACGATTGACGAAGTCTTACTATAAGGGATTTTTAACATTTGCAACCCTTAAAACGTGTTTTTGTTTATTTAGTTAAAATACCTAAATTGGCGCAGTGGGCAGCGACCCTGCTTTCTGAGTCCATGGATTCGATTCCCACAACTGGAACTGGAACATGTTTGTGTGATCAACATGAATATTTTTCAGTGTCTGGGTGTTTATCTGTATATTATAAGTATTTATGTGTATCATTCATAAAAATATTATAACCATAACACAAGCTACGCTTACTTTGGGGCTAGATGCCCATGTGTATTGTCGTAGAATATTCATTTATTATTTTATTATTTATTATGTTCAATTATTTCCATGTGAAAAATATTCTGTGAAATAATTGACCGTGAGCGACGGACGAAGTCTTACTAAAGGGTTTTTAACATTTTATGCAACATTTTTTGTTTATTTAGCTAAAAAACCTAAATTAGCTTAATAAATCGTGGTAACCTGACGCTATAAAAGATTTCGTCTCATAAAATAGTTGTTTTGTGGTAATCAGAGTGATCTAGAATCTCCAAAAAGATCAACCATCGAAGTCAAATTAATGGTTTTTTCAGAGTTGGTTGTTTGAGGTAGGCTTCCCCCTTCCCCTTTCCCCCTTTATTTACTTATTTAAAATGATTTTGAGATAAGTCTTACACAATTCGGAATTACATTGGTTCCAGCTATTGATTCACATAAAGTAAAATAATATAATCAAATGGAATCCCAGCTAATTTAATTTTTCTTGTGACATTTATTTAGTTTTGTATCGTAAGTGTTTATTAGTTTTATAATATTTATTAAATGCCGTCAGCTCTCGAATATTTGAAAGTAATTATTATAATATAAATAGGTATATTTTTGTATGACAGAATCTCTAGAAGGTATAACAATCTATTTAACTGTTAAAATGTATCTGTCTATAAGTAGAAATAATTCCCAATTAATATTAATAAAAGTACCATGGCAACATGGTTTAATAGATCTGAGACTAAGTTATAGTATTAATTCCTTCTGAACCAGTATTACATTATGCTCGATACATTAGAAAGGCTGTATGTAGCCAGGGTATGGCGACGATTTTATTAAATATGGTTCGGAATTAATGTTTGAGATCAATATTAATGAATTTTTTAAAAGCCTAAATTAAATTATTTACTTTTTCTTGTTTCATAAAATTAGCGCTTTATTGACCTTCAACATAGGTTTTCTCTACCTACGGTCTTTCTTCTACATGTTACATGTATAGCGACAAATGTATTGTAATAATACCTCATAGTCTTAAAACATGTATTACTATAGGATGATTTTTTAAAATACCAATTTTGTACATCTTTCATAAGATTCACCGATTATAATTTTTGTGACTATTATTCACTTTTACTTTACGCAGATGTGTTAAGCTTAGTTTTTCCACTTGAGTCAGTCTTCTATATCGATCATAATTAGAAGTCGGATATTCAGATGCATATAACCAAAGAAAAATAAATCGCGCTGTTCCTGAAAATCCGTAATTTTCTGGAGGATTTAACTTTTCGTACCTATGGAAGTGATTTTTAACTACGATTTTCCTAATTTAATTTTTAACACTCAAAGAAATAGGTATAAATTCAAATGCGTAGCCAAAAATTAAACTACAGACGCTCTTGAATTAAAATATGATGTATTACGAATAATTACTACTATTAAATAAGTCCCTTTTTTACCTATCTGCACTCAAACCGAGAGATATAATTTCAAGTGTACATACGTACATTTTTATTGTTTTTAATATTTGTTTTACACAATGATGTTTTTTACTACTATGTATGCTATATTTCCTTTTATGACAACGATTTGTAAGCTGTTCTCTCTAAGTTAAACTTAAAATACATGTTATTTTGTTAGTTCTGTTATATTTAGTACGTATTATATCTCTAGAACACAGTTTATCTTAGAAAGTAAATATTTTATTTGAACTCAAATTGTTTACGCTATTTTATTATCAATCCTCTTGAAGATAATTCGAGAAATCTATAAAATCCAGCTTTATAACGTTTTATTGAATGCGTATATAAAAAGATAATTTGTATTAGTATTACATTGGTGGCAATTCTTACGGAAATAGTTTTCCAAAGTAAATTAAATTGGCGTGCCTGAAAATAGTGCTATCCTCTTCTAGGGGGTATAGTTTGAAAAGGACAGACAACACTACTTTAAGAATCTTTTATTTAGTTAATATTCGAAATATAGAATAAATAAATAGGCATATATATACAACAGAATCCGACATAGACGTGCCGCCAAGCGATTCCGTATAAAAATTTTTTCAAGTAGGCCTAATAATAATCACTTTTGAAACGTCAAGTATGTATGTTTGTAGTGACTCTACCATATATATACTATAGAAACCGATTGGCGATATGTTATTACTAATATAAAAATAGTGCAACAAATATAGCAACCGGCGAAGCGGTTGTTTTCACAATTGGATACGAACTGAGTGCCGAGCATTGTTGCCAAAGCACACCGTAAGAGTTGTCATATTGTTAAATCTTGAAGTTGTAATTATTTAGCTAAAGAAACTTGTACTTGTACAATAGATTGTATGGCAATAAAATATGGAAGGTTATATTATTATTTTATATTTGCCATACCCCACAGGTTAGCCCGCTACCATTTTAAGACTGGTTCATAACTTACCACCAGCAGGGCTAGCACAGGTAGGAGACAAAAATTATATCCCCCGATTATATCCCCCGATTATATACCCTGACAAGAGATAGGGAGGGGGTGTCACCCTGCTAAAGCACGGTAACATTGAATAGAAGAGTTTACACCGGTTATTATTACAAATATATTATTTGAATATTATTTCCATAATATAATATATAATTATCTCCCGCCCATGCTAGCCGTGCAAGTCAGATTGAGTGTAGGGCGTGTAGTGAAATAAAAAAATAGAATCAGCACCAATATGTATTATTAATTTAACATTGTTTCTTAATTTAAAATGGAAAACCTTCATATTATGTTAGTTCAAACAATGAAATTGCGAATATTTAACTTTATTTTAAGTGAATAATATTTTATTTGCCAGTAAAACACCAGATGTATACTGGCAACAGCCGATGGCATTATATACTTCATGATCATTAAATGTTGACTTTTAAGAAAACATTATGAACTGTGAACATAATGTATTAATGTGAGTGTGTTAGTGAATAAAACCTTGTAAATAATGTTGATAAACATTGATAATGAATAAATCAATTAGTATATTATTCTTATAGTATTCGGTCAAAATATCAAGTAATCAAAAAATACTTTTTCTAAAACATTTACTCAATATTTACTTTATTTTTATAACTTACATTAATTCATTAAGCACAAAAACTAAATTAATAAATAAAGTGATAATAAAAGCCTATGTGACATATTTTTTATAAATACAAACCAATACATGACAAAGTTATATTATTTCAGTTTTATTTAGTTTCGTAGTGTATTATGTTAACACGAGATTCATTGTGTGGTTAAATAAATGAAATAAAAAAATGAAATCTATTTTTTTATTTTAATTTAAACAAAATTGTTGACACAGCAATTAGAACATAGTAATGACATAACTCTTTTTAATTATGTCTTCAACCTTCCATTTTTTATTGTATTTTAATGGTATTATATCAGAAACATACACATAAAACATTTGTGGGCAAAATTACTTTTTTAAAACTTTTGACAATGATTAAGAATGTAAGCTTTGCCCCGCGATTTCATCCGCCAGTACAGCTATTTAACGTTTCCCAATAAACATGTTATCTAACGTAAAGTAGTTTCCAAAGTTTTATGTATTTACTATTATCAGTAACTAATTTTGCCAACAAACTCTTCAGTGTCATTATTTATTATTATTAATTAGAACGGCCAGTAGCCAGTTACACTATTTAAAAAGAGAACAAAAAAACAAAGCAGTTAACCAATCTTAAAAAAATTGAAAATGTTTTGCAAAATATTTTAAAATGCAAACTACCTACCTGATAAATAATACAATCCAACAGCTTTAATAAATAGAATTTCTACAAAATCAATTACGATTTTTTCTCTTGTATTTTAGGTATTTAAAACACTGCTACACTAAACCATGATTTTTAACCCTCTGCAGCGCACTTTGACTCTTGTACAAGAGTATGTTGGGCCTCATAGTTTATTTAAGTAATAGCTTAACCACTTCGAACTTTCGGTTACAATTAATCGTCATTGGACATGAAAAATTTCCGCGATGACTGTGCCGGCGTAAATGGGTGATACGGATGCACACAAACAGTTTTTTTCGTGAACAGGAAAAGAGACATTCTCCGAGCGAACCCAACGCCAATATCTATACTTTTATGTCTCGGCATTTCCATCATAATTATTTCTTCCTCTTCAGTCTTGAAACAGTTCATTTTCTTTAGCCGGTTTCGAAGTTTAGTCATTTTCGGTTCCGAAAAGCGTAGAGGTTTCCGATGAAATAATGTACCTCCGTTCAGATATCCATTGCGCACGCTTGTCTCTCTATCCAGAAAGGGAGGTTGGTCACTTTGTATTGTTTTCACGTATTTCTTGGTAGTTTCCGCTAGTGTGAATAAAGCAAAGTCTTCTCCACTCATCACTTAGGGTTCGTCACATTGTTAATGCGTAATAGTATGCTTTAATTATGTGTAAAAGGTATTAGAGAATAGATGCTACTTAACTTTGGCATTGATTGAGTGTGACGCGTTGACGCGATAAGATTATTAAGATTAGGTGTTGCGATTACGTCTATGATTTTTAAATTCTATGATTTATTAATGTACACCACGCTTGCTTAATTAGGTACTTTATTAGTTTTCCTTTTTCACGAATTCAATTAGTATAGTTACAGTTTGATTTTTAAGGTTCCAGGCCATTATTTTTATGTCCGTATAGGCACTTATTTGAACTTTTAAATCACAGTTTGTAATTTTATTTTAGCAAACGTTAATTAAATATACTTGTTATATATCCTTTACAAGAATGACCAGCAGTTTTAAGGAAAAACCGACCTACACATAGGTAGGTACCTATATGAGTATTACTAATAAGTCTTTCGAATCATTTTCCGGACTATGGGTATTAGTAATTCGTACGCAATACGGTTATGTATAGAGACTGTGTTGTTCTGTTAGTAGTTAGCATGGTTATCTACGGATTATGACGTAGGTACCCGGTTCGATTCCCGGAGAAGCCTGGCTTCTTGATCAGAATGTAAGTACCAGAACGTCCAACTATCTATACTTATAATAAAACTGTAACTGGAAGATTTCTGTACATTTAATATATTTTGAGAATTTTGACCGGGGGGTACTTTATAGTCGATACTGAGTTCAAAACAGATTTTTATTTAATTTTTTTCTGTCTGTCTGTCTGTCCGGGCATCACGTGAAAACTACTGAACGGATTGAAATATAATTTGGTACAGTGGTAGCTGATATCCCGGGTCAACAGTTTCCTCTGGGAAATGGGATGAATTTTTTTATCAATTTTACATCATATCTCTGTTAAATTTGAACCGATTTTATTAATTCTTTTTTTATTTGACAGTGTATACTACCAAGCATGTATTGTCTAATTTTAATGAAGATCTGATGAATATTGTCGGAGATCAAGGACATAATTCTTCACAGATAACAGCAAGTCGCAAGGCATATGGGACAACGATCTAATGCATGCGTACCATCCTACTAATATTATAAATGCGAAAGTTTGTGAGGATAGATGTATGGATGGATGGATGGATGTATGTATGGATATTTGTTACGCATTAACGCCACAACGAATGAACCGATTTGGCAGAGACACCTACGATATAGTCCGGAATAGCTCATAGGCTTCTTTTTATCCCGGAAAAGCAAACAGCTTCTATAGGATAACATCACTATTTTCTCCGCATTTGTATTTCAAAATCGGAGTTTTAGATGGACGTGGTTTTTTGGATAGGCATAGTTGAAATATTATAAAGCTTTTAAATTTTGTTTTTGCTTTTTTTCGATTTGTAGTAACAATTATTGCTATATAACATCACGCTACTATTATTAATGAGAAATGTTGCAAAAACTTCAAAAAATATCCTTTTTGAGAGATTCTGATCCGTGCGATGCGTGAAGGGTAAACGTTACCCCAAACGACGGAAGTATGTAGTAAGTGTATCGGAATTGTCGGAATTTTTGTTTCTTAAGATCTATAAAACAGTCCGCGACAACACACGACAATTTTTTGAAGTCGACTTATTTGCGAACGAGGTCGCGCGGGTCCGCTAGTGTATAAATAAAACAATAGTACCTATAGGTATAACGGCTGTCTTGTGTAACGTCTATAGGTAGGTTTACCAAGGTCATAGGTGAGTGTACCTATGACAATAATCCCAACTCGAGTTGGAGCAACGTTAAGCATCGAAGCCTTAAAGCCCTCGGCATGGGAGACCAAACTTCTTGGAGACAGTAGTGGCTAATTCATATAATCATCACAAAATTAACCGAAGGGCGCCCACCGGCGGACATAGGTATTATGAATATGTAGTTAGTTCATAATTATACGGTTTTGTGCCGCTAACGTTAAGCGGCTCCTTTGCTACGCGCTTGATGTAGTCTATTCTGCTGCTGCTGCGATTATCAGTGCGGGGTCGCCAGTCCAGCATTTTAGGACCATGGGTTCGCCGAGTTATATGCGCCGCATATTGCCACTTCAGCTTCCGTCTCGTTAAACTATGTCGGTAACTTCTCGATCTCGATCTCTTCATTTCTGACTTGATTACGTAGAGATACTCCGAACATACCTACTCGCAGTCCATATCACCCGATGAAAAATAAATAGGTACATTAACAGTGGCGGTCACTGGGCTTCTTACCAGGGTATGCATATATTGGGAAGATTGGCAAAAACACCAAAAATCCTTCTATACGAGTTATATACTAATTTTAGGGTAGGCAGTGCTTTTGTGAATTTACGAAGTGCACGCCACTGAGTACATAACCCAGAGTGTCTTCTATAAATGTACATCCGTTCAGTAATTTTTGTCTCCTATAAGTGGGTAAGGCTTCGGCTTTCCTATCGTGGAGACCGAGCTGGAGCCCGGCACACACCACTAACTTTGCGAAATTATGTGCGTTCTTAATCTAAGCAATTTAAATATCTTTAAACGGTGAAGGGGAACATCGTGAGGAATCCTGCATGCCTGAGAGTTCTCCGTAACGTTCTCAAAGGCGTGTGAAGTCTGCCAATCCGCACATGGCCAGCTAGATAGACTACGGTGTAAACCCTTCTTATTCTGAGGGGAGGCCAGTGCCCTGTTGTAGGCCGGTAATCTGTTGTTGATTATGATGATAAATGTATTAAATTTCTTTAAAATCCGTTCAGTAGTTTTTGCGTGATACGAACAGGCATTCAAACAACCAAAATTTACAAAATAAGACTATTTAAATAATATCTACTTTGCTTAGGATAATGTTATAATAATAATGTCTTTATTTCAGGCAAAACCCATAGTAATACATTTAAAATAACAATATTAGAGGAAAGAAAAATAAATAAATAACAATATACGATATCGAATTAAAGTTATAGGTACCTACTAATCTAAACTGTTTTTCCCTTTTTAAGAATTAGTATACTACTTATTGTAAAAGCAATTTGAACGCTGAAGCAAAAACAATAGGGTCAAAAAAATACAAGGTTTTAGCCTTGTGCGCATTAGCCATAAGACGCTAGCCGTGCAGCGTCCGATTGAAATTCTTATGCGCATTCTTATTAGAATTGTCATTTATAAGGTTAAAATTTAAAACCTTACCTAACGCGTTCTTTTTTCAAAACTTTCAGAATAAACGTAGCTAAGTACCTATCCGAAAACTAATTTGAAGTCAGTGAGACGAAATACAGATGAAAAAATTATAATTAAATATTGTTCAAATTCTAGTCATTTTATCTTGTGTCGCTGGCTTTTTATGTGCAACTGCTTTTTTTGGTAGGATATGTCATTCCATTGGCACAGTGGATTTGAAAAACTAATAACTAAGTAGATATGTTCGTGTTGCGGAGGTGACTGAGTCCTGCAATTAATTTGGCGCACACGTCGAGCAGTTTTATTTACGCATAGTTCCTAAGCGTAGGTACCTAATCCCTCATTATTCTGTTATGACTTTCAGGCATTGGCATTTTCTAGGCAAGCGAGCTCCATCTCAGGCAGCATCAAGAGCAGGTATTAATGCACCCAAGTAGGTATCTAGGTCACTATAAAAGACCCTGACTGTCTGGCAGCCTGCCGAAATGAGAAAATATTCTTAGATCATACTAGAGGTGTACTAACTTAAAAGGGTTTCATTAGATTAAAATATAATGGAACTATAAATATTATGGTAAAGTTTTTCCTTCCGTTATATTATCTTTTTCATTCTTGATTCCTAAATAACCCAATATTTTCCTAAACTGAATACGTCAAAAAGAGTTGTACACACTACACACTATACCACTTTCCGATTGCATTGGCTAAAACGACATAAAGATAGAAAACTTGTCTATCTTTGCCCAATGTAACAATGGAACTCTAAAAAAAATACATGAATAATGTAACACGTAACCGTACAAGGTTGAAGTTACGTGCCCGTTTTCCGAACAACCACCAAGGTAATAATTATTTACGTTTTCGATTCATTTCAACGTTTCGTAAAGCGCAATGTAGACTGAGTAGACTGAGTGAAGTTGAGAAAGATGGTTTCAACGCGTCAACTGCGCACGCGCCTGTTTCATTAAGTACATTTTCCTGCTGTGGAAAACTGTATTAAGTATTTGACCTGACTCATTTGTTGCCATTTTGTTTTTCATAAGTTCGATATCGTCACACGTATCGCTCGTCGCCTCGTTGTCTCCTACCTATATGTAAGTGGCATTTTTTTATTCGCCTTTGTGCAGTGCTTAGTGGATTTCAGGTTTGTAGATTTATTAGCGCTTACATCATGCATTTTTAGATAATATTCATCAGTATTGGGTTATCAGTGTCACTTATCATATCACTGTTGTTTTTATCGGATTCTTAATACTTCGTACTACAGTATTTATGATGGTAAATAGGTACTAGATCTCACGTATTCTGTTAAAAAAATTAGGTTTTTATAGTACCTAGTATTCATTGTTATTTTTAATGTGACACATCCAAAGCGCCCAGGATTAAACGGCTGTTGGCCTGGCATGTAACATGTTGTCATAGAAGTGGCTGGTTGAAATATTTGAGTCGTCTTAATAATGAAGATTATATAATATATATTTTTTAAATTGTCATTGGTGTATATATATTTTTTATAATAATTTTATATAAGTTAACAAAAAATTGAAACTAGTAATTCTGTAGTAAAGTCTTCTCGTAAGGAAAAAAGGGGACCAAAATTGTTTCTATTTATCTTTACTATGTAATAAGAAAATATGTACTGGTTTGAAGAAAATATATTATAGACCTTATGTTTAAAGGCTACTAATTACCACTTAAAAGAAGTATTATTATGACTAGGAACCTAAAAGTCTAATAAACGTTGAAGTTGAATGGAATGAATCAGTTACAGTCAATCAGTCGAGTTAAAGCAAATCATTTTCTGTTTTATTTTATAGTTAAAAGAACAAAATCAGCCATGAGTCAGATATATTACCTAGTAGGTATCTATTATCAGTAGATAACCGCGACAAACTAAGTAATAAAGAGATAAATAATCATTAAGTCAATAAATACATGTAACAGATTCTATTGTAAAACCAATAAGGTCTATTTTCGCTTAGATCCGAAGTTCCATCCAAATAAGTATATCACTTAGGTGATAAGGTGATATACCGAGGAAAACTAGTCATTCGTGCATGTTCGTTTTAGTTAAAGGAGGAACCTAGCAAGAAATGGGGCTGTGCTTATCATTTGACTGCGGGGATTGTGATTTTTGCTGCAACCCTTGCTGTCTGGCCCTGAGCGCCTGCTGTCTGATACCCTGTCTCTGCCCGAACGCTTGTGGCCAGCAAAACACTCAACACCCTCCGACTGTGATAGTTCAACAGCCACCCGTGGTAGACCAGCCCCCGCCGCCGCCAGGCTATCCGTATCCTCCACAAGGCGGATATCCCGGATACCCTCCGCAAGGATACCCTCCACAAGGATACCCTCCACAGGGAGGCTACCCCCCGCACGGAGGTTACCCTCCACAAGGAGGATACCCGTACCAAGATCAGATGACAAGATAACCGAACCCTAGAAATCTCAGTCTTAACAATTATAAGGTAAGATTCAAATATAATATGCCAGTTATATATGTATATATAGGGTTATGTCATATGTTTTACCCCGGAATCCGGATCTACACTCGGGGCGGAGACTTGTTTCATCTGCACGGCTAGTATGGGCAGGAGAGACAATTATCGCCAATTAAAGCTGTTGAGAGTTGTTAAGAAGTTGTTACAATGTATCTTCTTAACAACTCTCAACAGCTTTATCAACTCTCAGAGCATTAGCGCACAAGTGGAAATAATATCCAAATAATAAATGTGTAATAATAAACGGGGGTAAACTTCTCCTATTCCATGTTACCGTGCTTTAGCGGGTGGACACTTTAATTATATCCCCTGCCAGGATATCATTTTTGTCTTCACTCTCTGTGCTAGCCCTGCTGCTGCAGTCTTAAGAGAGTCTCGTAGAGGTCCCTTTACTTGGTGTCTGTTTTGAAAGAGTCAAAGAGGCGTGAACAACAAATGATGCTCGTGAGGCCTCCGTTTGCTGTCACGTCAAACGTAACATAACATAGCAAAAAAGGAATGTTACCGGCGCGCTTCCCAGTGTATACAAATTGGGCACTGACGATTTTGCACACTTGTAGTTTGGCCAATGCTTGCTTTTATGTTTATTCTAATTTGCATGTTGGATGATGTTGGTAAAGGTATAATTTTATTGTATTGTATGCTGTACACAATCGGCACAAAACCGTGGAATTTAGAACTCCCTTCAAAAGACCTATGTCCAGCATATCTATCGATTGATATGATGATGATGGTGTAAGTACTAACTAAGTATAAGTATCAAAAACGTACTTCTCTTTATAATTCGATATCTTTTTTTTATCGGTCCTACGAATATTACTACGAAAAATTCCTGTGAATGTGAAATGGTCACCAATGGCCATTTCACATTCACAGGGATTTTTCATGCTTATGCCATTGTATTACATAACAGGACAAAACTTTAAATTATATTATCTGAATCTGAGCACGCAGGTTTCAGATATTTAGGGATTTCTATACACCTTGAACTGTGACTTGATGTCGATTTTTACGTCTGCCCAGCTACCTACTTAGTGTAGGTTGTTTCAACGTCAAGGTTTTTAGGCGCGGAATCGCCATAACAGCAACTTGAACCCCAACGTATATTGGTACTCCGCTCACCGAGCGACAAGCTCAGCTCATTACCATTCTGTGAGCTGTGCCAGCTCCATGGTAGGTAGGTAGTCTACTCCTCATGGGTATAGTTCATATTTTATTCGTAACGAATTATTTCGTAAATAACAAAAGTCAAAGTCAAAGTCAAAAATATCTTTATTCAAGTAGGCCCATAGGTGGCACTTTTGATGCGTACATAAGAATTACACGGTAGTGAGATGATGGCGATAACCACATTCGTAAACTTAAAACATAAGCTACGAGGGTTCCAAACGCGTCCTGGTCTAAGAAGAAGCCCACAACAAACTTAGCCGGGTGTTTTTTTTTTTTGTTATCACCATCTCACAATGTCATTTTAAATTATTAGAAGAGCGACCTGGTTAGAGCAATAATTTACACCCAAGCTTTTTTATCGTTTACGTAGTCCTTTATACTATAATAAGACTTTTCTATAAGCTTACGTTTAATACAAACTTTGAACTTTTTAAGAGACATTTCCAAGATGTCAATCATCATCATCATCATCAAATACTTCATCATCATCATCAAATCAACCGACAGTCCACCGCTTGTCATAGGTCTTTTGTAGGGCGTTCCAAACTCCACGATTCTGGGCCGCTTGTATCCAGCGGCTCCCCGCGATTCGTTTGATGTCGTCTGTCCACCTGGTTGGGGCCTTGGGAGCGACCAACGCTGCGCTTACCGGTGCGGGGTTGCCACTCTAGCACCTTGGAACCCAAACGTCCATCGGTTCTCCGAACTGTGTGCCCCGCCCATTGCCACTTCAGCTTCGCGACTCGTTAAGCTATGTCGGTAACTTTAGTTCTTCTACGGTTCTCCTCATTTCTGATTAGATCACGAAGAGTTACTCCTAACATGACTCTTTCCAACGCCCGCTGAGTGACTCTGAGCCTTCTTATAAGGCCTATAACTTAATATATTATATTTATATACAACTAAATCACAACAAAAATAAGAATAATAATAACATTTTAATAAGTACGTGTAGGTATATTTAAGGTGTTTTAGGTGTTGTCCTTATAATGATGATAAATCGATAAACAGTTATTTTATTGGCTGACATCATTTGGGGCTTATCTATTCATTGTTCAAACGACTACTTGAAAAGCGTTTTAAAACTACTTAGGCACAATGTAGAATTTTGGTATTTAATGACTTCGCTTAGACGAGAATTCAATAGAATTTACTCATTCTCAGCCTATTCATTTATTTATTGATTTATTTAAACAACTGTATTGCATAAAAACGGATAAAAAGTACACAAAATAAACACAAATTTTAAAGGAAAAAGCGAACTTATCTATATCTATCACTACCTTTGCGAACGGAGCCAGTAAGACGCTTAAGGGGCGGGAGATAGCCATGTAACAAATATATACATACTACTAAATAAGTACATGCTATATGCTAGATAATGTATAACATAATAAATATAAACATAACACTTATCTCAAAATAAAAAATAAATAAAAACAAGTAACAGCAAGAAATATGTTTAAAATTGATATCCCAATTATGGGCATAATTTGGGCTCTCTAATAGAACCTTCGTATATAGAATTTAGCTTAGCCCCTCTACGCTATTCCAATAAAGATTTCCTGCCAGAAACTCCAACTCTGCCTTCGTTGAACCGGAACTTGAGATCAGTAAGCAGATCAGTTGCACAGCACTAAACCGACGTGTATCGTGTCTATTACATGAAAGAGAAAATATTTGAAATGAAAGTCGATCGCACTAAAAATTGAAAATTTAACATAATGCGTATACTTTAAGACAGAGTAGCGGGGAGCGCTGTCGTTTTAAGTGTTAGTTCCCGGTTTCGATCCCCGGCAGCGTCATTGAGAATGATAATTTCTGAATTTTCTCTGGTCTGGTGGCTTTGGGCGTGGCTAGTTACTGACAAAGACGGCCGAGTGGCGCAGTGGGCAGCAACCCTGCTTTCTGAGTCCAAGGTCGTGGGTTCGATTCCCACAAGTGGAACATGTTTGTGTTATGAACATGAATGTTTTTCAGTGTGTGGGTGTTTATCTGTATATTATAAGTATTTATGTGTATTATATTCATAAAAAAATATTCATCAGCTATCTCTGGGGTTTGGGGCTAGATGGCGATGTGTATATTGTCGTAATATGTTAAAAAGAAAGCCGTCCCGCTAAGCGATTTAGAGTTCTGGTAGCTAAGATTACGCGTAGAAACCTATTCGAGGTATGGGTTTAAAATAACTGCTATACTCCTAAAAATTAACATTAGTTATAAGGTTATCCCTTTGCCATCTTAGACTGCATCACATGCTGCTGAGATTGCAGTCAAGGGCTAACTTGTAGTGGAATTTATAAAAAAGATACCTCTTAGCCAAAGTAAGGTAAAATTCAATTTTACAACACGTAAGTACGATTATCTTCCTACGTATAATTTAAGTACCTAGTTAGGTATTCGTGTAGGTCAACTAAGTTCTCTTTTGATATCATCTTATATTAATTACGTTTACCTTGACCAAATACCGCAAAGTGTAAAAAAGTTTTCACGCTATAATAAAAGAACTACCTATTGTCCCCGAAGTTACGTAATAGCTTCCGTGATTCCGGGTAGGCAGATCTAGAAAACAGTTGTATCGGTGAAGGATCTTGGAATATTTTACAAGACGATGGATTAAAGAAGTCTCTTTTCGTGTTTTCCCGCGTATGTATGGACGGATAAATGAAAATAATGCTACCTATATATATGTAGTTTGATACAAATAGGGCCTTACAAATAAATGTGGCATAGCGTCGCAACAATGATGCAGTATTTTGTCGTGTTCTGACATTGAAAGTTTTTTTTTGTTACTTCAAGTTAGCCCTTGACTGCAATCTCAACTGGTGGTAAGTGATGATGCAGTCTAAGATGGTAGCGGGCTAACCTGTTAAGGAGTTTTGTGAACTATTACGACATGCTTAATTTATGGGGATCACAATGGGTGGGTGGGATCATTTTCGTTTAACTACGTCTAATTAACCTAAATATCAGCTCGTTGTTTTCCCGGCCTCTAGCCTATTTTCGCTGGCGTCATAATAGGGTGGGTGGCAACTGGCAAGATTTGCGAATTGTCAGAGATCTGTGACAAAATTTTGAATGTAGCTCATTAGGTTTGCATTAATTTGTTTAAACTACCTAGGTAAGTACCTATATACACCAATTAAACAAAAAAAAAAAACGATTAAAAGAACAACGACCATTACGGACAAGGCAAAAAATATATTGTTATGAAGAAGAGATTTTCATTTGTAACTAAAATATAAAAATTAGCACAGAAAATACTAGGCTGTTAATGAAAAATGCACACACTTTGGTGTAGAGATTTTGACTTTGTTACTGAGCCTTGTTGGAGGGACTAATGGGATGAATATTCTACGGCGTCCTAACGGATATGGCCATTGCCATCGTCAGTTTACGAATTCTATCTGACTTATATTTTCTGATATTTTATATCCAAACAAAATATGACTAACTATCATATATAGCGTATGAAATCGACCGTTAAAAAAAACGGGCAGTTGGTCTTTGGCACCGAAATTTAGTTGACGTAACTTACTTGAATAAACGGGGAATATAAAGTTTGGAGAACTGATGGACTTTGGAGTCACAAGTTACTGGAATGTCGAACCGGAAAACGATGTGATGGTAGTTACTATAAGCGAGTCACAGGGGGCCGCGGATCTAAACAAGATTACTGCCAATGGATGGACAGTAATGGATTTCAATTGGATGAGAAGACAACCACCTACTCTCATTTCGGTTCGAGGATCGATCAAAGTTAACTTACCAACAGTAAACAAAAAAACCTTATTTAATAGCAATATATTCTGCTAACTTTGCTTGGGATGTACCTACGTATTATGTTTTACACGCGCAAGCAAGTCACATGTTCTAACTACATTCACACTTCCATATTCTATGCAAGCGCAACTAATTCTTGCCTCGCTTTGTCACCTCAATGTGTAACTTGTTTAAAATACGTAGGTAGAAACTGTTTTTGAATAAGCCTCGTGAAATAAAAGTAACATTTCCTTTGAATAGTGATCGCGCATCGATTCTATTGTGTTATAACTACTTAGTATTGAAGTATGTAATTCTTTCATAGTTTTTTTATCCATCTACCGCCCACTTAGCAATTCCATACCTCCATTTTCATTCGGTTCTTATAAATTACGCTGGACTATTATTATTCACCCAGAGATCAAAATCAAATAACGAAGATATGTTTTTGCAGGTGACATCGTCCGTGTTAGCTTCGGGTTTTTTTTAAATAACGTGGTAACTTTTTTTTTTTAATGATCATTCACGGACTATGGTTAGCCGAAAACCATCGCCTATAAACAGACCAGCACTGCGCACGTCATGAAATGAACACGTCATGCAACGTGCCACTCTGTGTCAATAAACCTGAGGCTAGTGGCCTGCATAGAGGGTATGCACAGGGTATGCAGATGATATAAAATGAAGAAAATCTCCAGTACGATTTATAAGTACTAAAGGGTAGACTTTTTATAACTCTTACAAAGCCTATCTCTAAGTTTTTTATAACTCGTACTGGAGTTTTTCTTCATTTTGTATCATCTGCATATCCTGCGCATACCCTCTATGCACGCCACTGGCCTCACATTACATTTCAATCAACAGGACAGCGTGCCATGGAATCCAGATTTTCAATTCAAAATAGTTTTAATAAAGATGCAATAGGTATAATTAAGTACCAGTTCCAAGTTGTGGAAACTTCATTGATTTATGTGATACAAAAATACGGCAATACTGATTGTTTCCCTTGAAAAGCTAATAAATAAAAAAAAAGGTTATATACGAGTAGGCATATTAACTGAACATAAGACACAAACAAAAAAAAACTTTCAATTTCATAGTACGAATATAAATAACCTATGTTTTTTTGACGTTCCAGAATGGGTTGTAATATATCGTGCCGTCCGTGCTGTTGCTGCTGCATACCGTGCTTGTGCTGTGACTGCTGCGGCGACCCCCCGCGCCCTGCTGTACACCAGCACCACCACGTCAACGTCATTCAAGTACCGCCGGCAAGGAATGGGAGTTTCGAACCTCCACCACCGTATAGATAGCGATTGGTTGAATTTCAATTTATCACTTTAAAAAAACCTTCACCTGCAGGTATAATACCAATAAATAATACATCTTAGTTGCTACTAGATATTTATATCTTTTCATGAAAATATTATAACCTTATATACATATTAAAACCTTCTACAAATATTAAGTATAATAATGTTGTGTTCTTCTTCTAATGTCACTATATGAGGTGCGCATAACATTCCTTATTAGAACTGGACGGACTTGTTGCTTTGGATTTGGCATATTTATCACAAAGTCAGTGTATCTGGCACGATATGATTATTATTTATAGATCCTTTTATTGTAACTGGTAGTGGTAGAATCGTGGAGGTAGGTACTCCAAGATTCTCCGCCTTATTACTTATTTGTAAAAAAATATTATCATTTTCATTTGTTGAAGTTGTTGTGTTTCCACTCTAACCATTATTAACTCAATATTGTATAAAACATATTTCTAGAGATGAAATGATTATTCTGTCTGGTATCATGCCGGCCGGTATCCCCCGATCATCAACGTTCGGCACTATACAATGTATAATAATCACTTGGATATAGACTTTAATTCTAGTTAAAAAGTCATGAAATTAATTATTGTTACAAATTGATTTATTATACTAGTGCGATTAAAGTAAATGTGAAATTCAAAAAACCCCCTGTTAGCATGCAAGCCCAGCATGCTGACCACGAGAAAATTATGCCTACCCATTTTCTCGTCTATCTTTATAGAAGAAACACCAGTAACGGGTAGAGATAATTATTTCGTGCAACGCATGTTAGCCCTATTGGTTATTCATTATGGCAAAATAAACGTAAATTTTGCAATCACTGCTGTCAAACGTCACTTTTCCATACAATAAATGAACAAAAGGGACGTTTGACAGCACTGATTGCAAGTTTTACGCCTGTCGCTAGCCTGTCGCGAGATACGTAATCACCCTACGGGACCTACTACTGATTGTGGTCGATGTAACAATCCGATAGCACTAGAAGTATAAAAATTAAGAAATTATTAGGTATTCATAGTCAATGTTGCTAATTGGGCTGTGTACAAAACTGTGGTTAACTAAACGCAACGGAACGCTACAGAATTCTATGAAAACACAACCACTTCATCTCTGGATAATATAAAAGTTTCTGGAAAATGCTATAAAATCCATGTAAACACTGTAAAAGTTAGAACATTACACATAGAAGTTAATAATTTTTTTTTCGTTGTTAAAGTTTAAGTTTACATTTGTAAGATAATTATGTTTATTTAATTTATCAATTAAATAATTTAAAATATGTTAAATAAAATAAAAAAAACAATAGTTTAACGACGTTTGTAATACTTAGTAATACCTAGATAGATTTAAAATTATTTTAATGGACATTAGTGGTCTATATCAGGGTTCAATGTGTAAAGGTGTATTCGAACGAACAGTCCATGAGCCGCACATTGCAGTTGATTAACGGCATTGAAACTGCCGGGTCCGTGTACCTACTGCCCGTAGTAACGTTTTCGTCTGCCAAGGCACTGTAATGACAAAGTAATAGCCAAATTACCGATTACTTTAAAGGTCTCACTAGTCCACATTTTTTCACGAAGCTCTTGGTAGAGCTGGCAGGGCTAATCTAAAACGTACACTCGTTTTAGGTCCACTTTTCTTTAATTTCATAGAATTTTGATGCTCCATGATTGCCAAAGTGCGAAATATATACCTACTATGGATATTTTATTATTATGTCGGGAAATGATGAAAATAGGGATTTATGGCTTAATTAGCGATTAATGAATTATAAATTGCTGAATGAGGCTTATCCTGGTTTCGATAACCTACCTCTACTTACTGAATAAATTTGGGTATACGCTCGACCGTAACAATAGGAAGATCTTCCTCCGAGGTCCGAACATTCATATTTGGAAGTTGTATAAATAGGAATTCTTTCTGAACACTTCGCTAGCGCGACGCAGGATTTTTGTGGCGCCATCTAGTTCTGTAATGTTGAGACCGCTACATATATTTAGACGTTGAAAAATTCACTGTACTCGGTTTTAAAATAGTAAAACAATTTGAAAATTATTGTCAAAAAAATAACCGAAGCTTCCACATATAGTTATTAAATTTTTTCGGGTATAAACAATATTAGTTGACATTCAAAGAACAAATTATATACGAAATTTATAGTAACTTAGTCATAGCACTAGATTTGAGATATTCCTTGGGATTTGACAAACTACATACCGACTGCGAAACGAACTGCATTCAAACTGCAATTTTACTTGCGGAATAATTCAGTGTGTAAATATGTTTAAACATGAAAATATGGTATGAAATAATATTATTATATTTGTACCGTATCATATTACGATATAATGTATTGCGCTCGTTAATTTAGTTTTAAGATTATTTTTTGTCAGCGATATACAGGTATTGAAAGTCTCACTGCAGATAATACGAATACGGCCTAGGCCTATATTTATTCGTTATTAAATATTTACTTAACTACTGCAACCACTGCACTGCACAGAATTCGTCTTCCGGTTTCCAGCGATTGAGACAACTTGAGATGATTTTTTCTTAATTAATATTCGAATGCATATAAAAATATTCGAAACTCACAGACAGACTTTTCTTGATTAACTAAGAACGTTTCTTGGAAATCGGTCCACGTGATACAGTCATAAAAAGTATTTAGTAAATAGTATGTACCCTGTTTAGGTGGGTAAATAACATTTTGAAACAGGGTAAATTGTAGTAAACACAGGACTTTAAATAATTTAATGTAAAATAATTATTATAAGGCGGGTCTCAATTAATAGCTCTTCAACAACAAGTACTTAAATATTTTTTTATTGATGTTTTAAACTCATAGAACTTTCTGTACGTTGGTTCCGTACTATTCCGTTATTTATTCTTATCTCTCTGGAGTCTAAACCCATTTCTGAAGTGGCCGTAGACGCGGTAGTTGGTGGTTTTTTTTCAGCAACTCTCGCATAATGCTAACATTTTTAGGGAAGTAGGGATACAGTACCTACTCACGGGCGAACCGGAAGGCAGATTGAATTAATCCTAATCATTATTATTTTTAATACGCTCCGTATAGTATTTATAGAAATACATTACTTCCGTCAAAAATGTTTCGTTTTTTATTACCTAAATTCCCAATTAAGCACAGAATTAAGAACATACCGAACCCTCATTCAACCATTATTGCATTGTGTCCCAAAACAGTGACAATGCCCCGGGCACGTCTCACTTTACACCTGCGGAATGTTGCTAGGTCACAAACTTTTTCTATTTCTCCCATTTTAACGTAAATGTTTAGAGGTAAAATAATTACTATCAACTGCTAAATGGAATGAAGTGACTATCCGCCTGTTCGAAAAACACTACTAAAGTGGAGTGGTTTTTGATGCTTCAATGTTAGTCGTGTACACGGTTTCCATATGTTCTTATTCTGTGGAATTAAGTACCTTTTTATATCAAGAATTTTAAAGTAAGTACCTAAGCTAACTTAAGAAGAATAATCACTAACAGGTCGTACATTTTAAGAAAATGCTAATTTCTAAGTATTTTTTATCTGCCTTTGATAAACCATTGAATTATTTGTAAATGTTACAAGAAAATATTTTATTATCAGTCTAACAATAAAGTTTTTCAAACAAATATAAATAAGTTTAAGGGTTTTTTATTTAATAATCTTTTTACGTATAGGTCGTATAATTTATATCAAACTAAAGAAATTGTTCAAAAACCATTATGTTAATTTAATAATTGCAAAGAACTATGATGATTTTAATAAATATATGAATATTTATTAATTTATTAAAATCACCATAGTTCCTTTTGATATTACCGATTTGAAAAATTTGAGTAGACTTCTGTTTAGTAATTCTATTGCCAATACATAGATATACCATTAAACAACAAATAATAAAACAGATTATAATAACATAGTTTTATTTACTAACAACTACAATAAATTAATGAACGGAGAAAGATAAAAAAAATAATAATTAAAGAGCGGAAAAACTTGCCTGCCTAATAACTAAGTCTGGTTCTTGGCCAAAATTGCCGGAAAAAAAATAGTTACTCGATTAGTAACTATAAATAAATCATTAATTAATTTTTTTTTGTGCCCCACAAATGTAACACTCAACATTAAATTGAGCTGTAGATTTGTTTATTTTTTCACATGATGTCTTTATTTTAAAGGCACCAATCAGTAAATGAGTAGGATACTTAGAAATTATCATTAAAATTAAATTCACTTAATTCTTAATGAAACTTTTAGTCCAGTTTAAGTACAAGAACCAACACTAACATCGTCTTTTTCGTATTATATTTCCTTTTACAGTTAGTTATTATGCAACATGAATCCTTTTCACAATAACATCAAAATATAAATTTCTCTTACATAAACAGAGTCAGTGAAAGAGCCCAGCTTTTCAACAATATAAAGCAAGGCGTCGAGGTATGCAGTCTCTTAAAATTTTTTAATAAATACTTATTTTATAAAAATAAGTATTTATTAAAAAATTTACTTTAATATACTTGCATTAAAATTAAAAACATATTATATATGCAAACATGAATCTGAGGCAAGCACTTTTGAAAAATCTACTTAAATGAATCGGTACTTAAAACATGATCTAATGTAGAATAAAATAATTTTGAAGACACAAACGTGATACAATACAGACGGTAGAGTAAAAATTAGTTACATTTTAAATATGGTTTCTATAATACTGTAATTTTCTGGTCCGGGTAATGTGTGTAGATGTTAAGGGAGCGCCGTTATCTGGATGAGTCCCACCCAGGCTGGTCGACAACGTTTACATCTGGGGGATGATCCACTACGTTCACGCCACCCCCGCCAACGTCATTGTCGTTGTCACAACAACAGCAGCAGCACGGAAAACAACAACTAGTATTGGCACCCATTTCTCCTTTTCTATGAATAAATAAATGAAGTATAGTAATTCTTAGTGCAATTTTTTCACTGGCAGTCTACTATCTAATGTGTGGCTGTGTATGTGTGTGTGACCGCTAGAACTTTTTGCCGTGCATCGATGACCCTCGTAGTCTATTATTGAATGATGATGAGCATGAGCATGTTAGGATACATTAAAAAACTACATTCAATTAATGTTCATATTTCATTGGCCTAGTGGGCAGTGCTTTCTGAGTCCAAAGGAATCCAACTCACAGGGTTCGATTATCACAACTGGAACATGTTGTTGTATGAACATGAATGTTTTTCAGTACCTGGGTGTTTGCTGTATATTATAAGTATATTATCCAGAAACGTTTATCAGTTTTTTCCTAGTGCCCATAATACATGTTAAACTTACTTTGGGGTTAGATGACGGTGTGTGTCCTGTCGTAATATTTTTATTTATTTATCTATTTAATTTTCCTTCACTAGCTCTACAGCAAGATGATGAACGATGTTAAGGGCTTTCTAGCAGTGAAATAATAAAAAAATATAAGCTGGTGACAACTTTAATAAAACCCTATCAGCAGTCTGCTCTTTTTTTTTCTATTATGGTTTTAAACAGGTTACTTAGCTTTATAATGATGATATTTTAAAAGATTTTTAAATTAGTGAAGTTTAATGAGATTTTTCATTATGATAAATGGTTCCATGGGGCCAACGCCCCATACGCATTTTTATAATTTTTATGTCAATTAGTATGTAAAATTAATAGTTTTATTGAAACTGTACAAAAAAGAGGTATATTAAATTATATTTTATTGAGTTTTTGAAATAAGATATAATATGCCAATAAACATTTTGAATATATTCTTTTAATCTTTATGAACCGTTATTTTGAAGTCCGGCGGAGATGCTTACCTTACTTCTAAATATGTATATCTAAATACTAAGAGCAGGTTCAGATACATATCTCTGCTATGAAATATGAACTTGTTGAAAATGTTCTTTATCTATGAAAATAATGAAATATAGTGGAACATTGATGGACACTAAGCACATAATTAAGCTGAAACTGTTTCGAGTGCATCTCATGAGATAACGTCTCGCAAGCAAATACTGTCTTCATGCTGATACACCCAACAACCAAGATAATTGAGGAACTTTTAGATATGCAACCAATGACTAAAACTAATATGAGTAACACTTGATAAATTTGAAGTGTAAGACTTTTTAATTGGCATGTTTAAATTAATTTAATTACAAAGTGTAACGAAAAGCTATGTCACTATGTAGTTTATGTTTTACAAATACCTACTAATTAACTTTCAAAAATAAAAAATTACATAAACTTACCTATCGTCTGTTCCAAAATTCCTCTAGGTATTACTAACAATTTCGACTACCAATGAATACTAATTCTACTTATACCTTATGACTATCCTCAATATGAGAGATAAGATAAATTGACCAAACGTTCCATAACACATATCGATACTCCTAATCTGTAAATTATTATCTATTTATATAGAAATAAGTATGAGCTATTTCCAAAATTATATAGGCGTTTGCGTTAATTGCTTTGGCAATTTGTTTTATTGTATCTGCAGTAAGATTTCAAAAATTCAGGCTAAGGTTACTTTCACGTCAATAACGAATTAAGTAACCGTCAAGAAATCGAAGGGAAAGAAAAACAAAATGTTCGTTTGCGATGATGGAATGCAGTCCAAAACATTAACGTACAAAGCTTGAGGAAAGTTACATTTATAGGGTTTTAAAGGATTTAGCTGTCAATCTAATACTTAGTTAAATTATTAGGAAAAATTTTCATTAATAAATAAGTAATTTTGGGCACAGTGTTGGACATTCATACTGTTTGTCTAATTTCTTGTGATCACTGCCAGTATTGAAATCTTTACCTAAATAGATTAAATCTAGGTAGATATGACTGATTTTATCTTTTCTTTAAGTACCTATATCACAGTGTTACCTAATGTATTAGCATCAAGACGTTTTATAAAACAAAAACTATTCGACATGATTTAAATTATAAATAAATAAGGGTTATTTAAAAGCAGAAGGAAAATTCCATATGCTTCAACAATTTTATTAAGTTACTAATGTCCTAAGCTATACCAACTTTATCGATGGTGTTAATGAATATTGCCGAGGAAAATATTGATTGACAGTTACTCGCAAGTCCCATACTATTATTATGAATTCCAAACTAAATTCTTGAAAAACAAATGACTAACATGCATTGTGATAATTCATCGATATCATACGCTAAAAAATAGGTATGATTGGTTTATCGAATAAAGTCTTTAATCTTATCTAAGTAAACCTGGAACTCAAAAGTTATGGCCAAATTGTAAATGGATTTATTGGCAGCAAACAGTTAATAACTGGTAGACAAAATAAGACAATAAAGGACCAGATTTGTTATTGTAAGTACTTTTTAGTATACCTATTTCTGCTTTTTATGGTCATCTACCTACTGTGTTCTTACTGTACACGAAGTGTTATCAACTCTTACTAAACTAACAGGGTTAGTTTTTTAACGGAATTGCTCATAGAAATACTTGAAGGCAAAGCAAAGATATATATAAAAAATTAAAAAGGAATAACAACTTTCTTATAGTATACTTACTTGCCTATATCTTCCCTTAACATTACTAATACTGGCCTTACTAGAACTAAGTATACAATTTTTTAGTCTCTAAATAAAAATATAAAGGATCTTCATCAGCAGCCTATAACAGCTCACTGCTGGCTTCTCCCTACAAGCGGGTTTGCCCATAACCACGAGGCTGGGCAGACGAGTTGTGGCTCGCAGTCATCTACTGCGAGCAACAGTAGTAGTAGCATAGAGCATTTTAAATTATATCACTCTCATATTGTTTACATAATTTGGGTAAGTTGGTGGAGAAAACATGATCAGATCAATATTAGTAGTATTAGTAGTAGTAAAGATTTTATTAGAGATAAGTATATATTTTTGGGAAAATTTATTTTATCCTAACCTAACATTATTATAACATAACCTAATTAATCAAAAATTAAAACCGTCTATTTGTAATGACTCTACCACCGCGCACCGTTTCAAAAGGCTGATTCTATCAAGCAAATCAAGAAACTCTTTTCCACCATCAGCTTTATGTTTTTTTTTTTTTTTTTTACAATTCAGTATTTTGTGGGAAATTAAGGCTGAACCAACTGTTCCCAAGAAACCTTGTAAGGGTTAGAAAAGATGTTCATCAATTGACTAAACAAATAATTAGTAGATTAGAGATTAAACCCTGTTCTTTTTACAGGTAGGTAGCAAAATGGGTGCCTCCTGTAGCTGCGATTGTAACCCATGTCCTTGCTGTGATTGCAATTCGTGCTGCAACTCGTGCTCGTGCTGGGCAGAATGCTGCCCTTGCTGCCAGTGCTGCTGTGACAACCAATACGGCGTGAACGTTGTCGACCACCCAGGTGTGATCGTCGTCGACCAGCCAACGCTCAGATGATTGTGATTATCAAACTGTTTCTTAAGTAGTTATCAAGTTTTAGTTTATTAATCGTGCTGTAAATTAATGTGTAGTTTTACAATAAAACCTCAATGTATCCCAACGTTATTCTACAGCTCTTCATTCTTAATACATTATTAGATTGAGTGAAACGCCTGTTAGCCCACATTATGGCATAACCGTGTCAGGGTCAAAATCTGCAACTTTGCCAGAATTTTAGCATTAAATCTGTAGGATTTTATTGTCTTAAGGAAATGTGAAATTTAGTCCTTAGCCTAACTCTTTCTTAGACTACCTTTGTTACAATGTCTGCCTAAGCAACAGTTAATCATAGCTTAGACAGCCTTAATCTGTCGTAAGACAGGTGACTCCAGAAATCGTGGATCTCGGAATCAACTTCTAGACACTGTTTATACCTAAAGCAATCGAAGAAATTGACTTTGAATTCCTTGGTATTTTGGCTTGTATGAGAGTTTCTGTTCCCGAAATCTACGATAAGTTTTTTTAGCTTGGTGGCCGATTTTCATGACCATCGCTGAATACGTACTAACGTGTATTTCAGTATAGTATAGTAATGATAAAATACCGAGACCAATCAATTGAGCTAATTAATTTAGGCTTCTTCTTGAACTTTCGAAACAACATATGTAGGGGGCGTTTTAAAATAATTTAATCATGTAATTTAACAAGCTGTTAGCAAATTTGATGTTTTTGTCTCTTAGATGGATTTCCTAAGAAGACTTTGTAAGAGCCAAAATTAATAAAATCAATCTATGTAAAATAATGTATAAAAATTCAATTGTGAAGATTTTTTATCACGAAATACGTATCTCCTTCATCATAATCATTATACAAACCGATGGATGTTGACTGTATTGTAAAGAATTTCAGCTTTCACCATAGGTACTGAGTAAAATATTTATAAAACCGGGCATCTCTTTTGAGTATTGTATGTATTAATAACAAATTATTAAATGAGACAAGCGTGGTGGACTACGGCCTTAACCCCTTCTTATGTGGGAGGAGACCCGTGCCCTTTAGTGGGCCGGTAATGGGTTGATATGATGATGATTATGATGAATAAAGGGAAAATCACAAAATTGGACATTAAGACAACCGGAAATATCGCGCTAAATAGTTCCTCGTTTGTCTAAACAGTCATCGAGCTAGAAACAGGCTGAGGAGTTCGATTTAACTTAACATTAAACATTATTTGGGAACCTGTTATTAGCTCGAAGTTGATCTATTGATACAGGCTTATAGTAGGAGAGACTAATAAGTTAAACCATATAATTTTAGGGGAAATATAAAAATTCAATAAAACCATTGATCACTTTATATAAATTGATTTAAATAAAAAAAACATTAAATTTTATAATTTACCTATTATATACTGTTTTACAATGTAGTTGTTTCATTTATGTTCATTCATTTATTTTTATATGTTGCATTTATACTTCAGTTACCTTACGAATATATCATTCTGGTCGATGCGTATTGAAGTTATTCCTTAGAAAAATAAACCCATCTTATAATTATTTCTTCCATAAAATATTATGAAATTTGAGAAACCTAGCTACTCTGTTCTACCTTATTTTATTTATTGATTTATAACGTTCATTGTTTCCCTAAACTTTATGTCACCAGTTGATGAAGGTTGAAATTTTTGAAATGTAAGTAGAAAAAAATTTTCGAATGTCTTGTTTTGTGCCCCGTTTTTAAAAATTCGATGTTCGGCAAAGAACCTCGTATTGCCTGTACGGAACTTCAGATCCGCCGAAAGAAATGTAGCAAGCTTCGTGGCTAGGTTGAACCTGAAATTAAATCAAAAACTAGGCATAAAATATTAAGGTACCAAATATACTAGGCTTTAAACATACTGTCACGAAAAAACCGCACGATGGAAAAAAAACTGAGGTAACCTTTAACCGATAGAGAATGGCTTTATGTCACCCATGCATTTATATATAGGTAATTGTTGTCTCGATTAAACTAAACACTATTATGTAGTACTACTTAACTGTATTGCATTATCTATAGAAAATAATTTCCAATTTGTTGTGTGATGTAACACAATATTTAAAAAGATAAATACCTAAGTGATTACCTAATATTTTTTATCGTTATAATCAGAAGTAATGATATTTTTTTGACTTTATAAATATCTATGCAAGCAGCAATGTTTAAGTGCATTAGTTAGTTCACCACCATCTTTTATTTGATTTCTATCGGTTTTTACTAATGTTGGTATGGTTCGTTCACAAACAAAACTTCGTACGAAGTACATAATATACTAGAGATGATCAATTTACCACGATGTCTGAATAATACAAATATTTCTTGTGTTTTTTGTGCTCAACAAACAATTTGTATGAAAAGTTTAAGAGGCCGTAGAGTCAATACGCAGCCATATGTCGAAGTGAAATGTAGAAGTGGTATTCTTTTTCATCATATATCGGAATCGGCATCGCTTGCTTGAAATTCGATCAAAGTGGAATCTACCAAATTGTGATATTTTCTATGTGTATATGTCTATGTTATGTCTTTCAAACTGCGTCAATCAGTCAGTTGGATGTGTTACTGAACTAACAGTTAGCGTTATAATTATTAAATATCCTCAAGCACATATCTACACTTTCATAGATGAAACGGATTAAGGTTTTATAATAGTAGAGATTACCTTGCCAGGAGATAAAGAGCCTCTGTGACGGGCTCGACCGACATACAGCGGCTCAGCAGTATTTGTGTTGCCTCCAATGATGGCTCCAGGAGGAACCTGCCCGTTACTTGCAGGCACCCACTGGACGGCGTGGGGAGGGGCACATAGCACCTGAAAAGTGTATTTCATAGGCTTTTCTTAGAAAATATGTAAATGTGTGTTCGAAGACTGACTATGCTTTTCACGAAGAACACTATGATGTAGCCTTTTTACCGCAATAGCACTTCGTCGGCAAAGACGAAGGTCCCCGAATTCTAAGGTCGTCTCATCTTCTCTTACAATATTGTGTGGACTTAACAACTATTCTAAAAGCTCGCACTGTACATTCCTCACCCTAAGCCGAGGTCCGAGCCTCACAGTAAGCACTCTTACTTGACTTCGCCCTCTTCACCCCCCAAGGTCATCGAGCCCTGGAAACGTCTGGAAATTTTCCGCTTATTGTGTTTATGAGCCGCAGTCCATCAGAAAAGAAATATGTAATGTATGTAACTAGATCTTGGATGCAATCGTCTTAGACTAAGCTCTTACGTATTTAGAAGTCTGGCAGTTGTTATTTCAGTTGCTTGATATACCGGATGGACTTAAATATACTTGAACAACAAAATCAGTCTTGCTACTGGGCAGTGGCTTTTGGAGATAATTTTATAACATACATTTTATGCATGAATTTTTTAATCCGGCTGATTGACCATCCTCTACAGACCGACCAAACGGCACATGACTGACTGAGATTTGTGTCCAGAAATGGACTTCTAGCGGCTGAGACGAAAAAGGCTGTAAAATTTGGTAATGGAGCAGGTACATAAAGTAAATCGCGTAGAAATAGACAAAAGAAATTGCCTACCTCAAAGTTATGAACCGGTATTTCTCTGCCAGCAAATGGTATGTACGCTGCACGGTGCTTGATAGCAAGTTTCCCGAGAATCAAACCGCCGTTGTGATGAGCTCGGATAGACCACAGGGGGCTTCCATCCCAACCTTCTCTACCTGCCGTATATGCTCTGCCATACAGCGTATGGGCTTCGCCAGGCGTGGTTGGTACCCAGTCAAGAAGCTCCGGAGGATATTCAGGCTCTGAAATGTTATATTATGGCTAAATGCAGATTAATATATATATATAGCTGGATACAGGTATTTTGTTAGATGTTCTAAATTTTACGGCTTTGTATCAGTTGGGTCCAGCAGCATTGTGGGACCGCATTGTTTCTTGGTTTTCTGAGTTATGTGAGCTGCCCATTGCCACTTAAGACTCGTTGAGCTATATCGGTAACTAGTTGGTTCTTCTTGGGCCTCTTTAATTCGAATTTCGAATTTACTTACGTGCTCGGAATATAGCTCTCTCCATCACTCGATGGTTTCTTATCTCTTAGCCCCAACAAGATGGACAGAGGATATAAAGCGAATCAAAAGTAGCTGGATACAAGCAGCACAAAACCTTAGCGTGTGGAAATCCCTACAAAAGACCCAAATGTCCAGCAGGTCGGATAAACGAATCCCGTGGAGCAACTGCAAGACTTGTCTACAATACAGATCTATTCTAGTAGTACTCACGTTCTACAATGTTAATCGGGTCAGGTATAGGTTGAGGTGGGTATATATAATTCGTCACGAAGGTTGGTTGCGATGGATGACTTTCTGGTGGTGGGAACACCGGCATCATTACTGGTGTCGGAACATAGGCGAACGCCCCTGGTGCTTGACTGGGGGGTGGAGGGTAGCCAAAATAAGGGGGTGGTCCACTTGGGGGAGGATCTGAAAACATATGAACTAACAGTTAGTAAAAATGGTCTTAAAAAGAAATAGTTGTTGAATTAGGTAAATTATTTAGATATTAAATTAAAATGAGCTTTACCAAAGATCTAAATATGATTTCCTGATGTTGACATTGTTTAGTTTAGAAAAAAAATAGTATATTATCATTTATGTGAAACTTTGGCCGAGAATATCATGGATCGATAATAATATCTAACTATCTGTTGCCATCAGTAGATAAGGAAAAACTCGTATATGCGGCAATAAAAAATAAAGTATACTCACTGTATGCCATTTTCGAAAATCCCTTTAAAAATTACACCAGAACTAACTGAAAATAAACGTTTATCTCAAAAACACTGTATATTACGACTTTAAGGGACACTGACAAATGTTTATCGCTTCGTTCTTTTGTCCTAATCACGTTTCATATCTTTGTAATTTTCAGTGTATTGATTAGATAATACATTTTCATATCGAAAGTGATGTGGTAATTCTTTAAAGTATATATGAGTCATTTCAGATGAACATTGGCCATAAACATTTACTTAATACAATTTTTGTTACAGGCTTTAATCGTTATGCAAATTTTCAAATGTAATACCTGACTGAATTTTTTTGTTACAAACAAAGTTAGTTTTTGACTGCAAATTAACCTAATCGGTTTTCACGCAGCATCGTACCAGAACGCTAAAATTACGTGGTGGCACGCCTAACAACCATGAACGCAGTGTTCATGGTTGTTAGGCGTGCCTGCAAAAGCATGAAAATAACTGACATTTTATATAACCAAATTGCTCTTTTTAGGATCGAGCCCGGCCAAAGCGCGAGGTCATTGAGTCGAGGAGGTCGGCTAAAATCCTTCCCGTACCTATGTACCTATATACCGACCTTATAAAATAAATACCATTAGGTAATTGCAAAAAGAAAATTATGTTTTTTACTTTATAGCAATATGCTATATATTTAAAAACGTTGTCAAGTTATTGAATAACTCGTAATTATTTTATAAGCTAGATCTGTGATTAAACGCTAATGATGGATTAATAACTGTGTAATTATACTTAAATCAAACGTATAATAAGTAGTTTTAGTACCAGAACCAATAAATTAAATTATCTTTGATTTAATAAAACGTGAAAATGGAAACAAAAAGAATAATGTTGATCATTTTCCCCATTTTAACAGACGTCTAAAATGTTGTACTATAACTTACGTTTTTTCAATTGGATAAGTACTATTTTTGGATTGAGAAAACCTTTCAATTTGTCAAGTAATCAAAAAATATGCACATCCAAAATATTTTGCAATAAGATTTGGCCTGTTTGTATTGTTTTATGTATTATTGTAACTCATCTGTTATTCATATACCTTGCTCTACAAATTGATATAAAAAACAATTTCGTAGAAATATCAAATATTAACAATGTTTTAATCAACGCGATTATTATAGTAATACATGTGACAAATGGCGATAATTTGTATGTTAAAATATATAAAACAATTAACAGAATGCTTTTGGAATTGAAAGTAAGCAACCGGAGCATAAAGATAATGTCTCTGAAGATATATATATGGTTTTTAATACAGACGCAGGTTTTCCTAATCACTATTATTTTGGAGTTTCTCTATAGTGATCCACCTTATGTTATGATAATAAGAATACCTTTGTATATTTCAATGCATCATTTGCTAATACATTTGTGCTTAATCGCATCTATACTAAAAATTATAAATTCTGAACTGATTGAAATACTTAACGCGAAAAATTCAGCAGCGTGCAAAGTATTCATTTTAAAACCTAAACAAACTGAATTGAATTTCTTTTACATTATGGATAATAATGTTTATTTAATTTATACTAAGCCAAGAGAGACATTACTGGATTTAAAATTTTTGTGTAAGATATATGATGATCTCTGCACTTGCATTTATCTGTTACAAAAATGTCATGGACTCGAGGTTAGTTGTATTCATAATTAATTTATAACGTAGGTTATAATTTACACCTACGTTGTCTATGTATTTTGACAAAGTCCCTGGCGCAGTGGTGGACGCTGAGATTATATAAGTGGGAGGACCTTGGTTCGATCCACAGAAATTTATATTTTCTGAATTTTCTCTCGTCTAGTCTTATAGAAGCGCCAAGTAATTTAGCTTTCAAGAACGATGCTTTGTGTGTGTGTGTGTGTACAAGTTAGCCCGCGACCCTTTTTAAAATTGACTCTTTGACTTTCGTTATGCATAACTAAGATAGAAGTTTATTAAATTAATTTTCAGATGTTATTAACACTTTGGTTGATGTTTACCAGCGCGGTTACAAGTATTACCTTGATATTTAAAGTGCAGGTAAGAATTTCATTTTATAAAACTAAACCGAATGGGCAAGTAGTTTGATTATCACTAATATGGATTACTACCTACTGCCGAATTTAGACTTCTGAATGCCACTATACGCCCCCGAATTAAATAGTAATCCAGTAATACAATGTGTAAATGACAACCGAAATATTACTTCACAGCTTTAGCTACATTATTTACTGTCTCTGCGACTTATCTGTGAAACCGAAACTCTGTATTTTTGAGTAAACCACTGCCATAGTTTTAACTGAAAGAAATCTAAGGAGATAATATGTACATGTTGGTCTTTTAAAAGTTAGGGTTGTCATAACTAAACACTTAGAATGTTTTGAATCATTATCTATGGAAAAATAAATATGCTTCTTTTGATTTAATATTTTTACGGGTTTGATTTAATATTTTTGGATTCCTTATGAAATATATTATACTTATGCACCCTTCAACAGTATTATCAATATCAATTCTTTTATCTAAAGAAGCGTGATTCGCAAAATATATATGCATATTGTCAAGTTGAACGCCCTAAAGACGCAGTTACGACGCGACAATTTTGGCGTAAACTTCTTTAATATTATAATATTTTCGTGTTTGTAGACTCAGTATCCCTGGTTAGAAGTCATAAAAGGAATTCAAGTGTACGTTTGGTTCACCATCAATTGTCATGTTAACGACCAAATAAGGCAAGAAGTTGAAAAGACGGATTTGCTAATAATAAAACACATAATCGACTTTCGATGCGGTAAGCTGATGAATATTATTTACTGCTAAAAAATAACTAAGTAAGAAGTGATGCCATTTAAGCCACAAAATAGAACGTCGCTTTTTTATCAAATTATTAAACCCAAAAATTTCACGCATGGTTTAATCTCAATGTTGTTCCATCACCGTTAATGCAATTTGTGCAAATAACTTCTAAAAGTTAGATAAAATTCACGTTACCGAATTCACGTTACAAGTAAAAATCATTGTGAAAACTTAATAATGAGAAATTGGATCTGGTGGAAACAACAATCTTTCTAGCACCGACGTAAGATGCTTAACTTCAATGGGACCCACGTATAAAAAAAATGCGGTTAAAAAGATACGTTATATAGAAACTTCTAGGCTTGTGTATTTTAACTACTTTAACAGCATTGTGCCCTACAGCATAATATTATCTAATGCTGATATTGATTCAGAAATGTTGAATATTGTTTTATAACGAATAACTGGTAGAAATCTTACGAGTTGTCTCATGAAGTATAAAAAAGCTCCGGTATGAATTGGTAAGAAAGAAATAGTTCAAATATTACCTACTAGCTGTAACCCGCGACTTCGTCTTCGTTTGATTTTGTTTTTTGATGTGGCATTAAATTTAGTTGTAGATCTAAAAAAAATTAAAGTATGTTGTATCGCTAAGCCTCAAATGAGGGGTTTGCTGCTGTCCACTGAGGAGTTCTGTCCTCTATCTCCAACCACAGTTTGCACAAAGTTAAACACATATTATAACTTCTATAGTACAAAAATAATTATTTAAACACCATAACTCCGACAAATTATAACCGATAATGGAGTTATGGTGTAAAATCGTCAAACACTGCTCCCCTCTCCGGAACCGAGATTAATGTCGGGATAAAAAGTATCCTATATTACTTCTAACACTTCCAAGAATATGTCTACAAAGTTTCATGAGGATCGGTTAAGAAGTTTTTGCGTGAAAGCGTAACAAACAAACCTACATTGACATTTATATTAGTAGGGGTAGGGATAGGGATAACCTTCCTTATGTGTTAAATAATGCTTACATTACATAAATCTTTCACTTTTAGATCCTGTCCGAAAGGATGTACTGCAACTATTCAAGCAAGTAGTTAGTTCAAACCGTTTACAGTTTACTGCTTGCAATCTCTACAAGCTGAGTTACGCGACGCTGTTCGGGACCATTATAAGCGTTATAACTTATGGTATTATATCTATTCAACTATTCTAAGTTTAAATTATATTCATATCCGAGTGATAATCAGAAGCACTTCAAATAACTTAATTGCACTATTAATAACTAAAACAATTCCTATAAGCCCTAAACTACCAAATCTTTAACTTTGTAAAAACTACGATACGAGCGTTTTTTTTTTATTTTATGTCGCGAAATTGTTTCGCGAACAAAACGTCTCTTTGTTTGTCTCGTTGGCTCTTTACTTAATATATATTTATATTATACGTAATAGGTAATGATGAAAGTCATTCAATCATAAATCCATATCAGTGTAATTTTAGTTCATCATTAATTATCCTACTTATACCTATTACTTCAATATGCCCATTTAATTTAAGGTACACATAGATTAACATCGTTATATAATAAATTAAATTAAAATTATTATATACTTTTAATAACTTTTAAGGAATTCCTTTTCTTTGTAACACATAAAGTGTGCTGTGATGTTTAGCAAAATAAGTTTTCTCGATTGATCATGAATTATTTAAGGGTTATGAATAAAATAAACAAGAACATATACTTCAATGTATTTTGAATTGCGTTTATTAAATAAACCTTATATCAAATCAAATTAATGAATAGTCCTAAATACTAGCTGTAACAATACATAAGTTCTAGATTAAGACGAGATAATTGTATCGGTTTTAAATAAGTTTTTCTTGCACTTGACGACTATCATGCCTGATGGAACGCAATGAAGATACCTTTTGGGACGCGTCTGCTTGGAAAATCCATATTAAGTCTCGCCTTGAAGTTACTCAATTTGTATGTGGCAGGAAACTCAGATGACGGGAGAGGTTACACACTTTGGCGCTTGTTATAAATACCTAATACAGTCTGAAATTTAATTTCTATTTGTGGTAATTTCATATGCGTTACTTTAAATTGTGTACCTCAGTTCCTTTAAGGAGGTAAGATGAATGATTTTATTTATTTTATTTATTTATACACTTTATTTGTACACCACAAATAGTAAAAAAAAACAATGGACACAACAAAAATAAACTTAAAAAGTAGGATACAAAGGGCGGCCTTATCGCTTAGTTGCGATCTCTACCAGGCAACCTTAGGATTAGGAAAACCAAGGGAAACCGATTGGTGGGGGTGTATTATTATTATATACAATTATTATATACATTAATGATGAATGGTTTAATCATTTATTTCCATCAGAAATGGTAACAGTGAAGAGTTAGCTTATTTTACGTAATATAAATATTATTAAAGTAAATTAACTATTGATTAAAAATGAAGTTTTGTACCAGCTAGTTATATACCACTTTTTATATTGACGTATAGCAGAATCCTCAGTATTCTGCTAGCCATGGACATTAATCCTATCTGTCCATATAGTATGACTACACTCACAGTAACATGATGAATAATTAGGGATGCTTAAAAATAAATTAGTTATAATTATTTAGAGTTTAGTTTTTTTCGTCACAAGCGGCTTTTGTAGCCTGCCGCCTGGGTTTACTCCACCAGGAGTCATGTCACTTTGAATCCAACCGCATTAGCCTTCGAAATGCGGAGAGTTTGAAACGCTTTTTCAAAGATTAATTGAAACAAGGGTCCCGGCGAGTCCGTTGTAGGTGGTTGGGATACGCGGATCGGAGTGACGATACTGACATGAAGCAGGGATTCGGTTGGTACCAAAGCGGATTTGAGACGGGTGTCGTAAAACAAGGAGCCATCGAATTCACACGGGCTGGTGCAATATGGCTGACTGGTTGGACAGGGTATATGTTTGGCATGCATGCCATCATTGGGTTGTACTTTGGAATTGTGTTTTGATGCTGCATTCTGAAAATAGAACAGATTAAATCATTAGTTAGTGTGCGTTATTTCTTTTTAATCATCCACAACTAAGTCCTTGGCTAAAAACCCAGCTGACGGTAACTGATGCCAAATTCTGGAGAGGCGTACATCCGCAGAAGAATTTGGCATTTTATACGAAGTGCCTTAGTGAAAGATTTTGTTTATTGACTCAGACAAAAATGTTTCTATGTATTATGAAAATTAAGCTAAATGTGTTGTACTCCGCGATATGTAACTGTATAGAGTTATTTATAATTTCTTCAATCTTTATACTCCAAACCAAACAGATCTTCGGCAATTCACCCTCTACGCCCTTTTCGCTCCGAAACAAGAATATCCTTAGGAGATGATGACTTCACAATAATTATTGTTAAAAAGTTGTTTTTGACTTAAAGATTATTCATTGTAAAGTCAACAGAGCTCCAGTTTTAGGGAACGAAACGTGCTTAAAGGGTGCATTACCGAAGATTTATTTGATGTGGAGTATAAAGATTGAAGAAATTATAAATTACACCATACAGATTCTCCAGCTTTTCGCGGAGTATAGCAAATTAAGCTCAATTTTCATAATTTTATTCAACTAGCAAGTAAAGTAAAATAAACTTTAAGGAAAAATTTTAAATGCCAAATTCTCCTGCTGGTGTACCGGCACTATGAAATAGAACAGACTTTACACAGTATCATCACTTATCACCAGGTTAATTGCAGTCACGGGCTAACGCGTCGGGTTATAAAATAAAGGCAGAATTATGATTTTGTAAATCCAACCGCAGACGCTTTTTTTAAAGTAATATCTACAAAGCAGGTGGCCCACCTGATGTTAAGTGGAAAACCATCGCCTATAAACCGAGTAAGTAACCCTTCACAGGGCATGCAAGGAGCACGTCTTATACCTAAACGGCAATAACACCGGCAGCTTCACACACCGGAACACAGCTTTGCAACAATGCTTCTTAGCAGCTGAAATATAATAGAATAGAAATCATAAGCATGGCTATAGTACCTCCCCGGACTACTAGCACTTTAGAAGTTAAAGTCAAAATCTTTAAATAGATTACTTACTTGATACTTATAAATTGTTTATAACTGCGCAAGTAACTGAGTCAATCGGTGAGCAACGAGTAAGTATTCTAACTGAATCTGTGAGATTGGAATTAATCGCTAGCTTTATACTGACTCTTTATCGCTTTATCTAATGAATCTCTCTTTATTTAGAAACTATAATTTTGAGAAATAAAATATTTGATAAGGTATTCTAAAAATAGCTAATGAGCTATTATCATATTGATGTCATATACATGTTTATTGGCGGTTAAGATAAAAAGCATTTGAGAAATTGTTCAAGCAATTGTTTATTGACAGACCGCCTCAGGCAGGATAAGGTTTCAATCATGAAAATGCATCATAAAAATGCGTGCATCTTGTTGAAAAACAACGTGACTAGGAAAAAAATACCTAACCTTGCGAGTCGTATTTTACTTGTTATTTTATATTTGGCTAGAATTCCAAGCGGCTAAACTTCTATTGTTTCGGTTTCTTTTAATATTTTGCGCTAACCGTTAGTTTTCTAGTTTACCAGTTAGGTATATTTTTGTCAAGTTTATCAAAATACAAGTTGAGCCGAACGTAGGTTACAAAGAAATAGACAAGTAAATAAACAGAAACACCAGTATTTGTTGATGGGACCTACCAGACAGACAAATCTGTACGGAGTAATTTATACCGCCTTTAATATTTGTACGCAAGAGCGCAAAGATCTATTAAAATCCAACGCATTCCAACTTCTGAACCATGCTCAAGCGATGTTGAAGCACTTAGAAAATATTAATATTGTGCGTGTCAACATATACCATGGTACGAGTACAAAGTTTTTTGATAAAAAAGTGTCGGATGTCGTAGACTAGAAAAAAAAGAGTGTTCATTCTTTTTATTTATTGTCTGATTGTCGTGGATTACAGCCAAAAAGTCTTGTGTGTTGTCTTTCGGGGGGCCGAGTTTGAATCCCAGCTTTCTCTTACAGCAACCTCTAACTTTTCTAAGTTCTGTGATTTTTTTAATTTATCAAAATATCACATGCTTCAACGGTGAAGGACAATTTCTTGAAGAAACCTGCATGCCTGAGAGTTCTCCATATTGTTCTCAAAGGCGTTTGAAGTCCACCAATCCGCACAGGGCCAACGTGTTGAACTGCGGCCTTAACCTTTCTCATTGTGGGAAGAGATCCGTGCCCTGAACCTAGTGGACTGTTAATAGGTTGATATGATGATGATGATCTAGCTTTAAATTATTTGCAACTATATGCAGATTCCGTGTATTACACATATTATAATTCTCAAACAAAATAAAAAACATAAGAAGTTATAAAAAAATGCAAATTGCTAAGTATTTTTTTCTCGGAATGAAATTAGGTCACCATATAAACGTTATTTATTATACATATGAACTCCACTTCAACCTTCAATTAGGTTAAATTAAATAAGATAATATTATAGCTTCAAATTTTGAGTATTTTGGAGGAAAAGGGTCATGAAAAGCTTCATATCTTTTCTCTCTTTCTCTTCAGTGCAGGTCTGTGTAGAATGGTGTGGATTTACGAAGATGACCATAATTCATGGCTGCCATCAATTATCTATATATCAAAATACCCACACCACAACGCTTCGCTTATGAGGCGTGCAAACATTTTCGGGCCCTTTCCTGTGCTCATTATACAACTTATTCACGTGTTACAAGCTCACGAATAGTTCAGTACAGTGGCATGGTGAATTTAAACGAAATTTGAAGTAGTAAAGTAATATTTATAACTTCAACTTTCAATAATCAAATTTAAATTAAACCTGCAGATATGTACACGACTGAGATAGTAATGTTTGTGAAAATAGGTGTGTACAGTAGTTGTGTAATTAAAAAAAAATGCGGCTAGGTAACTCTTATTGTTAATGACTAGACTAGAAATAGCTCATTTGACATACCTATTCAACATTTTATGATCTAGGAAATAATAGAAACCAAAAGGAAATGTAGAGGTCAGAATTTATTACAATATATTTTAACTTTTACAAGTAAATAACCTTCAGGTGCTAATATTAACTACCAAACAATGAAAACTCAACTGGCTATAGTATATAGTTAGGTACGTTATTGCCTTAACTCTTAGCAAAATAATTATTCAACTGATCGCCATAAATTAACTGCTGAGTAGTTCTGGATTTTCGCGATCCAAGTGCGAAGATCTTCATAAGATCTTTTGAAAATGAAAACAGGGTCGTCTCAACGAAACAATTATTAATTATTACTTCAATCCAAATTAAAATAAAAAAACAGAAATTATTATTTTGAAACCATAGAACAACTCAATTGACTCTAACAAAACGATTAGAAGAAGACAAATATATCAATCAGATAATATGAACTTAGCAGCGTACTTATAAAAAAATAAAGTAGAGATTCCCAAATCATTTCACTGGTGGTTTTTACTTGAAGCAGGGGTCAGGACGGCTCGGCTGCGGCATTTGATTGGGGTAATTAGTTCTCAGAGTCGATACAGACATGAAGCAATCGTTTGGCTTGTAGTGGTGCTGTGCTGGTGGACCGAAGCATGGTCCCATGTGGTTGACGCGGGGAGGGCCAAAATGACTGGCAGGGTGGATCGGGTAGTGTTTGCTTGGCATTGGCGAGCATGCCATCATTGGATTGTTGTTTGGTCGCTGCATTCTGTAAAGACACATTTCAAGTTAGTCTAGTTATAATGGAGACACCTAGTGCTTCCATAGCAAAGCCTCAGTACCGGATTATTCTTATCACACTACCTTAAAGATGGGAGCTACCAGTGCAAATAAATACACTTTTAAACGTGTTATGTAAGAGAAATTACTGACTTGACTCAGTTATTTGCCGAGATGTATGCTTTAAGTATCTCTAAGTGATCCAATGAGAAATGTGGAGTACCTTTTCAGATAAAAACATGCACAGTCAAACTATTTTATTTAAAAAAAAGAAAACGTGTTACAATAAATATTCAAATATTAAATATGAGCTAGTGAATACTTACATAATTATTATATTCTTGTTACTGGAAAGGTGCACAGTTCTGTTCTGAGAGAAAGGTTTGAATGAATCTGGAATATCGAAATCTTTAGCTTTATATACTGATTTTTATTTATCGAATATTATCTGTGATTGTTATCCTTTAATATACTACTTAAGAACAAAAAAAGGTAATACATTTTATTGATCTTTTATTATATTTTTTTAATAAATATCTAATTTTTACTAATGAAACGTTAAATAACGAAACATTATTTAGTCCAGGTAATAAGAAATTACAATTTATTGATATAAAAGCAAGGTAGACATATTTTGCTTTAAATTTCTTGTCAGATTTGCATTCATCTTATCAATACTCATAAGTGAAATCAAAAGGCTGATTAGATTTTGATTAGATCGCAATAAAAATTGCATATGAAATATTATATTACATTATATTGCATAAAAAAAAATATAGTATTCAGTGCTCAAGAAAAAAAACCTTAGTTTCTAAGTTATTATATATACAGAGTTATTAAAAGAGTTGCGTGGAATTTAGGATTTAGGATATACAATTTTCTTAAATCCTAGCTTATTTAGATGTGTCTTACATTACAGGGAATCAATGCATTATCGGTCGTTCCAGATTCAGCTATGATAATCGTTAAAACACGCCAAACCAGCAAGGAGGGTCAACGATTTAAGTTTCTCACTTTTAACAAAGGAGGCCTGTGTCCAGCTGATGGGTATTTGTCCGACGATGATGATTACGATGACTATATTTTGATGTATTTGGAAAAGTGTATAAGAAGACAATGGTTGACCCGCCATCTTTTTCTGCATGATGATGAAATAAAACACAGTATTTGTAAAAAAAGAAATATGTAATCATTCTCATAAGGAACTTAAACTAATATACTTAACGAATATTACGAATTACATAAAGACAAAGCACTTTTAGCTTCTTTATTATTTAGATCTTTCTCTTTGGTAGGGTCACAGTTTGCCTCAATTTTGTTTAGAGGTACATTTTTTTCAGGTATACTTTCATTAGGGGTTAATCGTTTCAGACTTCTAGTAAGCAGGTATGAAAGAAGTTGTATAACGGCTAGTATGATGCCCGGTATCAGCCACGCATCGGGAACGGATGACACAGTTTTCGTGTAGAGTAATGAGTACAGCGGGGATGAAAATGTTTGAGTTGCGGATTCTAGAGCACCCAATACACTATAGATTTTACCTGAAAACAGACAAAAGTATTTTTAATATGGGCCTGTTTCCGACTGGCAAATATATGGTGCAGATCAGAAGAGAGCAATGAAAGTTGGCAAAACTCCACTTTATACGATTCCGCCCACGAGATTGAAGATTAACATACGGTTCTTTATACTGCGTTACAAATTGTTAAATACCATCTTGCTAATATTCAAACCGAAAAAATTACTTATTCTAAAACAACTGATGATTTTATTCTCCTTAAACTAATGCACTTTGCTCTTTTATTTTGTTTTATAGACATGTTATTATAGTAAAATATTAAATCATTACGTATATCATGTAAATGATGAAATGAAATCATTCTATGAAGTAAACCAAAAAGCTATGCCAAGCGGAGTTTACCTTGTTCAGTTGGTAATATCTGCTTGTTCAACAGAGGCCGCTGTACCACTTGGGATCCCTGCGAGATGATACCGATGATTGGAACTGTGAATTAAAAAATTATGTAGATAACTAAGCCCTATATTAGATAAACGACATTGAGTAAAGACAGGTTCTAGCGTATAAATCAATCTATGTTTAAGCCAGAACTTCAGAGCCTATATTAATTACCAAAAGTTATAATATCATCCATTATAAATTTATAACTGTTATTATTTGAATTACTTTTTGGTCTCAGAAATTAATGAGAGTCCGCGTGGAAATTTGCTGGAACTTTCGTTCAGTAAAAAGTATACTTTTCGCTTGCCATTTTCTAGAATTTGCGATTATTATAATACGGCTAGGCCAGCGTTGGATGAAGAATCAGTACCAATATTATAAATGCGAAATATTTCTTTTTGTTTGTGAATTTTTACATACCTCAAGCCGGATGAATTTACAGTCAGGTTAGTAATAAGATAAAATTAGCGTATCGACAAAGAACTTTCGGCTAAAAGGTAATAAAAATAAACTTACTCTTACAAAAATGTAAACAAATTACGAAATACTGTTGAAGGGTGCATAAGGATATTTAATAAGGAATTAATCATACGTTAAGAATATTAAATCAAAAGAAGCAAATATATGTTTCATACAAACTAATTCAAAACATGCTAGGCGTTTACTTGTGATAACCCTATTATAGTTAAAAGACCGACACGCGCATAGCATAGTACCTACGCTACGCGACGCGTACTTCATAAAGTAACAGGAGTCACTTGATTTTAATTTTGCATGTGATGTTAGGGTTGTCACTTATTTATTTCAGTAAAAACGATGACAATCGTTTACTCAAAAACTATAATCGTTTCGGTTTCACAGATAAGTCTTATATACAGTAAGTAATGTACCTCTAAAGCACGCGAAGTAATATTTCGGTTTCATTTACACGCTGTATAAACTTTATTAATTTCCTCATCAAGTAAAAATAAGTTAATTAGTAGTGTAGCTTTGTCGGTGTAATAAAAGGCGCATGAGGCTTAACAGCTCAGGTTGATGGATACATGGCGGCATTGTGTAGGACGTGTTCCAAGCATACCCGGCGAATTGGTTTTAGGCAATGATTTTCCTCATACTATCATGTGGGACATAAATCATTACTATAGCAACGTAACTACAAAGATCTAAAGAAATAAAATTATAAGTAATTAAAGCGCTATCAAGTTTTCATTCTTACTTATGAAAACAAAAATGGTGGTGTTAGCGGCAATGAGTGAACACGTGGCGACGATGTACGAGGTACAACTGAGCATTCCAACAACCTCATCGGAGAGTCGAAGCCGACGTTTAAATATCGTGAGAATAAGTAGTGTACCTGTAAACAAAAAAATTGGCACTGCGAAAAAGTTTCTTATGCTCAAGGGAATAAAAATTAAAAATAATAAATTCTACACAGACGGAGTTGCTGGCATTCGCTACTAAAATATATTTGTGACTCATAGTTTTAAGTTCTTATAATATAAAAATGTAAGCGTTTAAGCAGCCGTCATTGGGTTCAATAATAATCTCGCGATCAAGCGATCAATATCAGTGCTTTTATCAGACTTTGAAAGGCGGAAAATTTGTTATTGTTTTTTTTGGCTATACTCTGTAAATTTTGTATTCACGTGATTTGCCCTTTTCTGAGTAGGTAGGTATATATATATCAATCATATAGCTAGTTACAATTTTGCATTATTTCTATGTCAGGATCAAATATTTACTTATTAACATTAATTAACAAGGTGATTCCCGTTTGTTTTAAGAATCCAGCAGGGAACGTTTGCATTCCCAGGCTAGAAAATATAGGTGCCGTTTGAAGTTTAATATTAGAATAAATAAAATTTAAAAAACGCATATTGAATTGAAACTTTCAATGCTGCAGGAATTTCTATCAGCATGGTGGTTAAAAAACATTTTTGTGTAATGCGTAAATGGGTGTAGGTGACGCTGAAAACTTTAAACGATATCGTTTGTTTGTTAGTTTCTTCATCTGTGACCGATAAACTTTGAAACTGTACAGTAGTTTTAAATAGGCATAAAAAGCGGGTAAAACCTTATCCAGTAGCTCCCCGCGACTCGTTTAATGTCGTCTGTCTACTTGGTTGGGGATCGATCAACGCTGAGTTTCCTGGTGCGGGGTTGCCACTCCAACACTTTGGAACCCCAACGTCCATCGGTTCTCTGAGCTACTCGTATGTGCCCCGCCCATTACCACTTTTTTGCATACATTTAAAAAATGTGTAAAAACGCATCTAGTACAGCGAGGTTACTATACATTTGATGAATTCCTCAATGATAAGGTAGAATGGAAGCAGCCAGCCTCGCTCTCATCTCCCGCAAGATAGCAAAATGATTGTAAATGTTGATGTTGGAAAAGAGCAACTACTGAGTTTCTTGCCGGCTCTTCTCGGTAGAATCTGCTTTCCGAACCGGTGGTAGAGTCACACAAACATGCATACTTGACGTTTCAAAAGTGCTTATAAAGTAGGCCTACTTGAAATAAATGAATTTGAATTTGAATTTAGCTTCGCGACTCGTCGAGTTATGTCGGTAACTCTAGTTCTTTTACGAATCTCCTCATTTCTGATTTGATCACGTTTGATAATCCCAACATAGCTCTTTCCATCGCTCGCTGAGTACTACTGAGGACTGAGACTGGGACTGAGGACTACTTATAAGCCCATAGTTACAACTAATTTATAAATTATATACCTAAAGGAGAAATTGTTGGGCACATAGACAACAAAGAGCATGTCGCTAGATTGCAAATCAATGTTATTCAATCATTATTATTTCTAATCAATTAGGTTAGATATTTTTCAGTAAATTACAAGATGCCCGAAACGCTGCAGCCCTATTAACAGCTCAATCTATGATATTATTATCTAATTTATTTTTTATTAGACTACAAGTTAGCCTTTGACTGCAATCTTACCTGGTGGTAAGTGACGATGTAGTACAAGATGGTAGCAGGCTAACCTGTTAGGTATGGCAGTTATATTTAACCCATACCCCTAATCGGTTTCTACGCGATGTCATACCATAACGCTCAGTGCCACGTCTTTATCGATAGGGTGGCAACTAGCCACGGCCGAAGCCTCGACCAGAGAAAATTCAGAAAATATAAATTCCCATATTGCCCCTGCCTGGCGTCGAACCCGGGACCTCCTACTTTAAACAGGTTCACCGTACCGCCAAGGAGGGCGACGCTCTCGCTTGCTGACCGCCTAATATAGTTTCATATATAATATGATAATTTTGGAAACTTGTACAGAAAAGTTTTAAGGTACTTTGACCTCGTGAACCTACACATAAATTGGTCCTAATAATTTATGAAACAAGATCACGAGAAATTTATTAATTTAAATAATGTATTAAAAAATATTAAATAAATCAATATCATCAAAGTTTTTAAATTCAACATCTATCCAGCTAGAATGCTATGTTTCTTGTCGGCTGTAGAGTACTACAAACAGACATGACCTTTCGAATCTGCTTATCGACTTTACTTGAAATTACTCAATTGCTTTGGAAGCGAATTTAAGAACAGGGCGAGGTACCATTTTAAGATTGAGATTTAATATAATTTCTCGTAATCAATTATGACAGTGAAATAGCAACAAGAATAAATTAGAGAACTTTCGAGTCGTTATTTTCTTAATTGGTATTCCTACGTACAAGTGAAAAGATAAAAATAACATAATTGATACCAATGTACGATATGGATCAGAATTTGGAATTGCATATCAGGAATATTTTAAAACCAGATAAAGTAATACTATGCGATCATACTGCAATATAATACAACAACATTATGTAGGATACTATTTTTAAAAAGTATCGCTGTAAATATATATTGTACTAGCAGTATCTCGCGATTTCGTCCGCGTATTATTCAACCTTAAAAGATAGTCATAATATGTTGTTTTTAGAACTTTAAAGAGGAACAATTCCATCATACTTACTACATACTTTCGTCGTTTCGGTGTTTACGCATCGCACGCATTGGAATCTCTCAAAAAGGATGGTTTTTGGAGTTTTTGCAACATTTCTCATTCAGATCGTAGCTTGGTTGTGGAAGCTATTGGTCGTAGCGTGATTTTATATAGCCTCAAGCCGAGTCCAGATTGTATATAGTAAAAATGTATTTTGTTTTAAATACTCAAACTCGATAAGTTCACTTATTTTGTTAAGAAGTTTTATTCAGTATATATATCTCTAAGTATTACTACTTTCTGTTACTCAGATATAAAAGTTATAGTCAAGCTCTACAACTTTTCTGTAAAATTCAATCATATAACTCTCATCGTTAAGGCAGCGTTCGTAAGAAACATTTTTGTTATACCGTTTTTTATAATATTGGTGCCGGAATTTTCAAAATCGGTTCAGTAGATTCAGCGATTACCCCCGACAATTTCTCAAACTCACAAACTTTACCACTTTATTATATTAGTATCGAAAAACATATATAAAATGATACTTTTGTATGTTTGTATATTTGGAACCAGTTTGATTTAAAATTGTTTACGTTATGTAGCTGATTTATTCAAGAAGGATGCGTAGTATGTAGCATTACGCTACGGCTTGTAGTATATGCAGGTAAAACTTCAAGGCACAGCGAGTTTACAGGCAAGGAATTTTTATAAAGATAAGTATTTGTTGGTTTATTTGTCATTTATAAACTCTGAAACAACAATATATATACTAATAAAAAAATTTAAGAACGCGTCCTCAAAGCAAGTTGGCTTGTGATACTTATAACGATTAATATTAAAGTCAGATAATGCTCCCTGCGTGATGTGGATGGTCAATGAAATTTGACAAACTCCGTGCACTTCGTACATTTAAAAAAGCATTGCTTACCCTAAAATTGATATATAACTCGTATAGTAGGAGGATTTTTGGCGTTTTTGGCAATCTTCCCAATGTATGCATACCCTGGTAAGAAGACCAGTCCACACTACTGCACAATTTTTCTTGGCCCCCGTGGTCTGTAGTCTAACACTCTAATCACTGGACCAACGACGCCATTGTGTTTTGAAATAAGTGTGTCTAATTTCAAGACCAACAAGGTATACTCACCGGCAAAGCTGATAGTGTTCCGGTAGGCAAGGAAGGATCCGAATAACACATCATCCCATTGGAACTTGTATCGGTAGTACATGTAAGCCAGCAATACCTCGGCTGTAACAAATTAAACGTTTGTAAGATATTCTGCCGTTCTGTGTCTGTAGAGGTGCAGTGAAGAAAGTATGCCGTTACAAAACCTAATTAAAAAGATAAACACCATTATTGTATTTTCTTAATAATTGGACGGCCGATTGGCGCAGTGGACAGCGTCCCTGCTTTCTGAGTCCAAGGCTGTGGGTTCGATTCCCTTAACTGAAAAATGTTTGTGGGATAAACATAAATGTTTTTCAGTGCCTGGGTGTATAGTGGATTATTATAGGTTTTATATATATTATTCATTAAAATATTCATCAGTCATCTTAGCACCCACACACCCACATAAGCTACTCTTAGTTTGGGGCTAGTTGGTTATGTGTGTATTGTCGTAGTTTTTTTTTGTTTAAACCTAGTAGGTATGTAGATTCTAGTAGTATAATAGTACTATAATATTTTTTTAATATACATTGCCTTTTTTCGTTGATATTGTAGTAGTTTAGAATTTTAAGATTGCAATGTGTTATATTTAATTGACTGTTATAGTAAATTTCACCTCGGTAGCAATTACTCTTTTAGCCTATAACAAAATAAAATTGCCCATTGTTCTTTGAGTAGGTTACGTCTCATTTGATTATGTACTTTATTATATTTTGTTAGTCTTAGGTCGCATTCGTTCTATAAATGGTGTTTTAATAATAAAAATAATAATAAATAAATAAATATATTACGACAATACACACATCGCCTCCTAGCCCCAAAGTAAGCGTAGCTTGTGTTATGGGTACTAAGATGACTGATGAATATTTTTAGGAATTATATATAAATAAATACTTAGAAAATACATATAAACACCCAGCCACTGAAAAACACTTATGCTCATTACACAAACATTTTCCAGTTGTGGGAATCGAACCCACGGCCTTGGACTCAGAAAGCAGGGTCGCTGCCCACTGCGCCAGTCGGCCGTCAAAGCTCTATACAAATTGGTGTCTTTTACAAATTTTTCAACAGGCAATCGATATCAAACAAAGCTCAGTAACTTTTTCATTTCAAAATTGCATTTAATTTTATATTCCAACTATCAGTTTTAGGTATATACCTGGTAGTAAAAGTTTTGTCTACGCTTTGAACAAGTTAAGAAAACTACTCAAACTTACTAGACCGGGAAATCCTGTTTCAGTAGGTACTCGACTACGCGATGTTTTACCTAACTTTTTCTTTCTTGTTTAAGAGAAGTTATGGTGGACAAGAAATTCAACTGGACTGTCTAAAGACTTCCATGATTTGTATGCTTGTACGAGTAACAATATATTTACTTGCTTTCATGAAAAACATAGTAATTTTACACATGAGAGTAATACCTGAACTTTTTTATAACATATACAAATAAAGTTTCCACGACTCAGTTTTAGGTACATTAACGATCCATAAACCATAAAATGATTAGACATCCAGAAATCTAATACTACACAGAGTTTATAATCTAATTGTAATCATTTTCATATATTGGATATAAGCATGCGTTACTTTACGGGATTCCATGATAAATAATGAACATTAGGCAAACCGGTTAAAGCGGGAAAAAACAGTACGATGCATTCCAGCTGTCAGGAGCTCCGAGGATAGAATTAATAAAAAAATATTAAATTTTATTATTATTTAAATGAATAAATTTAAATTACATTGCAATTAAAATGCTATTTAATTTATAAGAAAAGACTAGTAAGTCTTAAAATTTTCTGCGCTTTAATTTAGTTCAGGGATTTGTGCACAACAGAATCGGCACCAATGTAAGAACAACTTCTCTCACTGCCATTGAAGTTACCTCCAACGCAGATTGTTACTCATGTCTCAAATATTTAAAAGAGCCGTGCGTGCACCAGCCGTGACATAAATACATAGGTACAATAAATTACATTTTTAAAAGCCGTGACAACTTGCCTATATTGTGGATTTTTTAATAATCGTTGACGGGATGCAGGCTCTAAGGTACCCCAAATATAAAAATAAAATGAAAATTGTTCTCGAAGAACCCCTGATGTTTTTTTTATTATTTATTTATACTCTATATTTGCACACTAAAATTAAAAAAAAAAACAGAAGCAGAACATAAAAAAACAGACAGAAGCACCTCTTCTTACCTTTTCTTTGCATCCTTCCTCTGCCAGGAAGAATGCAAAGAAAAAGAAGCTTATTTATTTATTTATTATAATTTCACATTCATAATTTAAACATTATAAGAACCCATTATCGGCCCGCTACAGTGCTCAGGTTTCCTTTCACAGAATGAGAAGTGTTTAGGCCGTAGTCCATCACTTTTATATCGAATTCTAAGGCACGCAGGTTATCTTATAATGTTTTACTTTACTTTTAAAGCAAGTGATATACCTATTAAACTGCCAAAAATGCCCATAGCTCAGGTTGCCTTTAAAATATCACTGGTGCAAAGGCCGCCTTTGCACCCTAGCACTAAGTACCATTATTGTTTTCCTTGTATTTTTCCTATTGTGTTGTGTTGGAATAAAGTGCCGTGCCATACAAAAATAGCAATTTAAATTATTCAGGAGTTCTGTTCCTTAGGAGTTTTTCTATCTTATTTTAATCCCATGCGATAATCTCTTACAGGAAAAATTTGTTGATCGCACTTACAGCAAGAGAGCGAGATAAAGCATTTTAATTTATAATATACATTCTAGTATATAACAATACGTCTTAAACATATCTATCTTACATATATCTATATATATATAATGAAAATGGTCTTCGTTTGAGGCTCAATCACGCCTAAACCACTGATCGTATCGACATGAAACTACCACCATTCGATGCGAAATTTTTCCTAGATGGTTTATGGCTATCTATTTTTTGAATTCCAACATTCCTTCATTTTTTTATTGCTGTTTTACTTTTATGAACATTTATCCCGCTAATAAAAACAAAAGATAAGCATTTTCGCTTGATTCTTTTGTTTTCATGGATTTCAACAGAGTGTATTAAACGGATTATGGTTTTTTACATTCAGCTAAGAATCTACTCACGGTAGTGGAGAACGGCTGGACCAATTGGGCTTTTTTTTATCTTCAGAATTGTCAGGAGAAAGTTTTGTATGTAAGAAAATTTTAAAAAAGCCCGATAAAAAGTTAAAAATTTCGATGATAATCGAAGAATTCCCATCTATATAGTCACTCACCACGAAATCTCGGGAACCATAAGACTTAGAAACGTGAAACTTGGTAGGAATATTACTTTTGCTATGTAGAGGTCACCTATGAATAGATTTTAAGAAATTCATTCCCCAAAGGGGATTGCGGGGGCGTTAACAATGAACAATTCCCGTTTTTAAACTATAGCTCCTATAGACTTCAAATTTGGTAGGAATCTTCTGTAAGAGGTGTAAAAATAGGCTATGAACGAATTTTACGATAGCTCACCCCACAGGGGGTTGCGGGGGTGGGTATTAACAATTAATATTTTTAATTTTCCAGCTAAAGCTCCTACAAGCTCCAAATTTTGTAGGAATTTTCTATAAGTGATGTAAAAATGATTTATGAACAAATTTTACGATATCCCACCCCAAAGAAGATTGCGGGGGCGTTAACAATGAAAATTTTCAATTTCCAAGCTATAGCTCCTATAGACTCCAAATTTAGTGAGAGTGTTCTATATGTAATATAAAAATGATCTTCGAGCGGATTTTACAATGAATCACCTCCAATAAGGTTCGCGGGGGTGGGTGTTAACAATAAAAAATTTCAATTTCGAAATATAGCTTCTAAAAATTCTAAATATGGTAGGAATCTTTTATTATTCACATAAAGAACATCTCAAAATGGATTTCAATAAAGTCTACTTCCGACAGGAATTGCGGGGGTGGGTGTTAAAATCTAAAATTTTTATTTCTAACCTGTAACTTCTACAGACTCCAAATTTGGTGGGGATCTTCGTGTATGTAGGGATATTCGTGTATTTCCTTACAACAATCGTCTTTTTGGCAGCGGAGAAAAAGTCATTGAGAGGTTTCAAAAACTTAATTTTACATGTAGCATCCAATCAACGGACTAAGAATTTTACATTCATTTTACTTTTGCAGACTACATAACCGACGAATTCTTTTATTGCGGGATCGCGGAAATGTAACAGATTAAAATGAATGCATTTTCCAAGCACATGAGATGTGGAAAAGAAATTTAGTTACTTATTCCAATAGAATTCATAAAAAACATGCACAATTAATTTTCTATAAAAAATTGATGTCACGGAGAAAATTTTAGTTAACAGAAAATTCGTCGCACTTGAACCTAGACAGATTTCAACTTCACATATGAGACTTGCAATGACTCATTTCAAATTTTTTTCTTCATGTCAATTATTATTAATTTTTGGAAGAAAGGCACGGAAATGTTATAATGATTGCACATTGAAAATTACAATGAATATTAGTGAGAAAAATCACCTGGATGAAAGATACATTCCATGGAATTTGGAATTTGAGTAACACTAAACAATATCGATGCTTACAGTTCTATCCGCGGGGCCTATTTATGTTCATACAAAAATAAAAAAAAAGGAGAATAATAAAAATATGAAAAAAATAAATAAAAATGAAACATAAAATGTAATTTATTTCCTTTTTCAATTCGCCCAGCGAAGCGGGCTGGAAACGGCTAGTATACATATAAGTATGGAAGCAGCTTTAAATAGCAAGCTGATCAGTTAATCTGATCGTCAAAGAACTGACAAGAAAGGGCTAAATTACCTGATAACAACATCCTGTCTCCAAGTGCGACCACCAACATAAGAAGTATAACCATTCTCTTATGTTCTTCTCTTTTCCTAACCAGGCATTGTACGGCGTTTAGCGGCAACCGCCAGTTTAATATCCATATCTTGTTTTCACGGTTTACATTTACGTCTCTGACCATCACCACCACGTAGATGAGAGATGCCACCTGGAAAAACAAAAGAAGGTATTAAATATTTGTAGGAATATTAATATTTATTGTTCTTCTCTGTTCTTCTATTCAAGTATGTGACTACAAAGGTAACCCTAACCTACGGTTTCTTCTCGGTAGAATTTCCTTCCAAGCGCTAGTGGAGTAATCGAGTCCCAAACAGACAAACTTGACGTTGCTTATAATATAGACCTACTCGAAATAAATGAATTCAGAATTTTAATTTTCAACATAGTTACACAAATCATTTCATGGAAGCATAATAAAATAATCCGTTTCTTATTGTAAAAACTGACTTAAAATATGCTTCCTCATCTGACAACATATACTGTGTTCGATGTACATTAAGGCTAGGCTAGGCTAAGGCAAACCCTAAGTCTACCGTAGGTACGTCGCAAGTATGACGCCCACGCTGTCGTGGTTTTCTTGCTTTGACGCAGCGTTGAGCTGGTCAAAGGGAAAATTAAATGCAAGCCTTTATATGGATCGAATTAAAACAAAATTGGTACTGAATGAGCTCGTCTGTTTTGTCTAGGTATTTAAAAAAATTGTGGAGATAGAACTGTACTCTGTAAAATGCATTAAGTTTTTACGATTGGCGCTTGGATGCCGTTCGACTTCACATACATCAATGTGAACAACAAAACATACACCAAATAAACTAAAAGTTCTTTGCTATGAATAACTTTTGAACAACACATTTAAATCTTGAAAGATCATTTTAGGTACCAGGACTAAGTTAGGTACCTAGTTACTATTTAAAGAAAAGGTAAGTATGCCAATTTTTTGGTATAAATTATTCGCCCAGCTCTTCGAAATTTAGAGCTCATAATTTATCAGCGTCTATGCTTGTCTAAAACTTTTAAACATTTTGGAAGAGATCGCTACGAAGCCTAGATCGCCTTTTGTGTACTTCTTCTGTCTGTGTTATTTTTTATTCTTCTTCTGTATTTTTATTTGTGTGCAAATAAAGAGTATAAATTAAAATAAATAAATAAATAAACATTGGGACAAAATATCGTGCAGTTTATTCGATATGTGTATATAGTTAATTTATCTGTTTTATTGTTACGTGGTATAATGTTCAGTGGAGCATCACCGTTTAGCAATTATACAGTATGCCAACTAAAGAGCTTTTACAGAGCCATGGTTATGAATCAATTACAGATATGTCGAGACATATATTCGAAGCAAGTACTAGGCAATAATATGTCTAAAGACTCCTAAGTACTAAAATTACTTCTTCAAGAACGTAAATTCACGCCATGTTTTCAATGGATCCCTAAGCATGATATTAAAGCGAAGCCTTAAAGTACACGTCTAGCCCGTGTCCATAGTGGCGTTAGACAAATTACATGAAGCCCAGGATTGCGCGAGTCATTTAATTGGACACAGGTTGGTCTCATCTTTAAATCGCTCAAAAATTTAAATAAGAGTTATAAACCGCAATTTATTTCCGTAATAGTCTCTAACGTAAAAGATGCTTAAAGTTTATGTCAAATTATATGATTGCTAAACAGTGGCAGCATTGAGTAATAAAAGCAAGTACCTGCAGTAATAAAACAAGAGGAAACACACCGTAGAATCCAAGACGGCGGTAGAGTAGGGGCCCGCTCACAGAGCCTACTACGTGGGCGATTTGTATGGCAGCGCGGTGAGTGCCCATCGTGCGGGTGACGTCACGACCGCTCGCGTGACATAGCTGCAATGCATCGAAATATATATAAATATAATACCCCTTTACTAATAAACGTTAATAAGAATTTGCATTGTTACACAATGTTGGTCTTCTTCTTTCTCATGACAAATTACTGATGACAGATGGAGACAAAACATTCCCATCACCAGCTATATCCATACAATGTTTATTAGTAAGACCCTTAATAAGAATACAAGATCATTATTGTCATGCCCATGCAATTTGTGCAACCAGAGTCCATTTGCAGTGTTCCAACTGAGTTCAATATGGGATTATTTAAGAGGCCAGTTCCCAGTATCTCTGGTGCTTTCATAGATATTTATAAACGGATCATCACTTGAAGTCAGAGTGATTGTGAGATTTACTACGCTGTGTACATTTTGATGGTGTGTCGAGAAAGGTTAATTTAATTAGATTAGAATAATAAGTGGCCACTGATCTAAAATGTCTACTAAAATGGAACTAATAAAGTGATTGCCAACCTAATATAAATTAAAAATTAAAAGTACTTTACGACCTACGACAATTTTTTATTTAAGCGATTAAATATAACTAACATGTTGACATGTAAGTTATATTTAATCGCAAACAACAATATGACAAACAGAAAGGTAATGAACAATAAAATAATCATAATCTCTGACAGCCAAACGGTTCTCCGTTCCCTGGCCAGCAGCAGCACAACCTCTAATCTCATATACGACTGCCACAACGCCCTGGAAACACTCGCTGCCTCTAATGACATCCCCCTAAGGTGGGTCAAAGGGCATGACGGGAACCCAGGCAACGAAGCGGCGGACTCACTAGCTCGCCAAGCCACAACACTGAAGGTAGTAGGGCCAGAACCGATTGTACCGATTCCGTTCAGTGAGTACAAAACATGGCTACATGAACAAACACAAAGGGAGCATTCCCAACTTTGGGCCAATGCAAAAGATTGTAAACAAACCAAAATAGCTTTCCCTAACCTAAACCAACATCTAACTAACAAACTACTCCGCCTGGATAGAAGCAAACTTAGGAAGGTGGTGGGACTCATAACAGGACATAGCTCTTTAAACAGACATCTTTCCATTATAGATGTCACCGACAGCCCTCTTTGCAGAGCATGCATGGAGAAGAATGAAACACCTACGCACGTGATGCTGGAATGCACGGGCGTGACAGAGCAACGCGAGATCTACCTGGGATCACCAGCCACTATCCCAGAAGTCCTCAGCAACCTGGGCGGCATGCTGGGATTCTGGAACGAGCTTGGATGGCTGGAGTAGCGAGCAACAATGGGAAATTTCACGTACAACAAGCGAAGCGCTTACGTGCGGAAACTGCCCAGAAGAAGAAGAAGAAGAAGAAAATAACTTACATGTATACTGTTAAAGCAGTGAATGGAAACACCGTGAGAAATCTGCATGCCGAAGAGTTCAGTCCATATTTTTCAGTGTTCTTAAAGGCCTGTAAAATCTATCAACCCGCACTTGACCAACGAAGATTACCTATGATCTAATCCATTCTCATTCTGGGAGACCCGTGCCGTGTAGTTTGGCCAATATTGGATTGATAATGATGACTAGACCAGATTTGGTCTAAGCAATAATTTATTTGTCATATTTTTCTGTATTTCTTAATTATGTTAACTTCGTTCTGAAAATCTGGCGATATAAACTATAAAAATAGTGTAAAGAGATAGTATAGATTATCTCATTATCGGCTGTTAATTTACTCTAATACATTGAATGTTTATTAATGCCCTCAACCTCAATAAAAGTTGCTTCTGTTTGTTTGCAAATATACGAGAAATCTTGAGATAAGACCTAGCACATAAGTGGTATAGATCTCAATAGTTATTTTAAATACAAAAATACAGACACGTATGAAGCACCTTTTTGTTAACGTTTGGTTAAAATATACTTACATCTCCAATATGGCTAAACGACGCTGCCAGTAATAGTCCAAAGTTTCCACCCATTGATATAGGTATTTGTACAACATATAGCACCTGGGCTGTACTCGCACCAGGAAATATAAGCATTAACAGCACTCCTGTGGTCATTACACACATACCGACTAAAGGAATTATGAGCAGTGGTTTCCTTCGACCACTACAGTCACTCCATGGTCCAATAAATAAAAGTACAATCGTAGAAATAAGAGATCCTATGAAGCTCCGGCTGACGTTTATACTGGAGACCAGAGCTTGGCTGTCTGCCTGCAATAAAAAAAATGGTATTTTAAACCAAAACATAGTCGCTAAATGTTACCTTTAAATGTTAAACAGGTACGTGTAATTGCGTCGGCAATAATATTCTTACATCAAATTGTCCAAAATCTGATAATATTATTTACAGATTAGGCACAGAATTGATGACAAAGCAAAACATTTGAAGATAAGTAGATTGGTGATCCTAATTAAACGAACGTTTCTACCCAGTGGGACAGCTTTTTTTTTTTATTTATTTATTTATACTCTTTATTTGCACACAAATAAAAATACAAAAAAAGAATAAAAGAAAACACAGACAGAAGAAGTATACAAAAGGCGGCCTTATCGCTTCGTAGCGATCTCTTCCAGGCAACCTTAGGATAAGGAAAACAAAAGGATAATATACTGCAGGTTGTGCATATTAAAAAAAAATACATACTAATAACTACATACTAATACTTAAACTAGATTACACAAATAAAATAATACATAATAAATTAAATAATAAAAAATAATAATAAACTAATATATACTATAACATATCATAAATACATTAACAACAGTAAATACTATTACAAGTCGTCTTCAATTCAAACTATAGTGGTTTTTGACAGCTTTCTTAAAAATACAAAGTGTCTTAGACTGCCTTATGTCTATTGGGAGCGCATTCCATAGCGCTATGGCTTGCACTGTAAACGAGTGCTCATAGAACTTAGTTCTATGAAAAGGCGTACTCAGAGTCAGCGCGCGACACGATCTTAAATCAGATTGCACTCCCAGAAAAGTAAACTTCTCCTTAAGATAAGAAGGAGTTTTTAAATGAAATAAAACACAGTACAGAAGCGAAAGTACATGCAAATCCCGGCGACGGCGAATAGGGAGCCACTTGAGTTTTTGTCGAAATTCGGAAACGTGGTCATATTTGCGTAGGCCAAATATGAACCGAATAGCAAGATTTTGGAGACGCTCAAGTTTGTTAATCTGGTCTTCAGTCAAATTAAGAAAGCATGCATCCGCATAATCGAGAATTGAGAGAAGGAGAGAATGGGCTATCATAACTTTGGTCTTTTTTTGTCAGATTCTGTGAAAAAGTATGCTAGTTAGAGACTTGTTTTTAATTTCTCTGTAAATTTTACAGATAAACTAAAAAAAATTAAAATTAGAGAAAAATAATTTTATAGATAAGGGCCATTTTCCCTTCTAACTTTTAAATTTTTCACGATCAATCAAAATTGCATAAAATTAAATGAAAATCTAGTTTAGACGGCCTAGTTATGTTCCTTAAATTTTTCAATCCCCATTTTTCCCCTTTTGAAAATGAAAAAAAAAAAAAAACATTATCAGTTTGTTTTATTTCAAAAATGTTGGATACATTATTATAAATACTGTCCCAAATTTCATGCCGATAGCTTTAAAAGTTCGTGGAATAATCAGCAATGACATTCGGAAGTTTGCTCACGAGTCCCTTACCTTAAAATCAGCCAATAAATATAAAATCTATTTACCCCACGCGTCGCTTTCAATCGCTTTGAGCAACAAATATGTAATATTTGAAAGATACTTAGGGTTAAACAGTTTTTATTGGGCTTAGGTAAATTTTTCAGGATCTTTTCGGTTTGTTACCTTTTTATAATTTAAAATACAAGACGACAGTTAGTTATAAAGTTATATTACACATTATGTAGGTCACAATTTCCATATTTTCTTTTGTTACTCTTTAGAATTTTTAAAATCGTAAACTCAATAATAAAATTCGCTAAACCTTGAATTATCATTGGCGTCCTTACCTGTGTTTACACTGCCTAATTATTCGGTTTCAATAAAACCTTTGTTTCGCTTCCGTGTCCGTTGATAAGCATCGTTTTAACTTAACAAAGTTTTTTTTTTTTTATTATTGTATCCGTTTTGCCACATCATTCTTAATAGACTAAAATTTATATTTTTTGTGTGCATTGATTAATTTCACAACACATGCGGGTATTGCTATTCGATACGATACGCCATGTATTTAACAAAGTTAGTTATGTAAGATTTACATTAAATATACAGGCCGGGAAAGTGACGTCCAAAGGTAAAATTTGGGCGCCTTATGTCACGAGGTATGCAAATCTTGACTTGAACTTTTGTAACAATTACGGCCGAACTTTGAACTAATTTTCGTCATGTTTTAGTATGCGGCAAACCGTAATTTTGGGTGATGGTTGACTTTATGTCACCTTATTAACAGCAAAACATTATTTAAAAAAGTTAAAAAACCGTGCTCGGTACAAATTTTACCCTTGGATATCTCATCTCCGGCCACTCTGTATAGATAGTAATTTTACCTCTGCCTCGCGAAATTCTGCACCAACGCCTCTGTCGCATACATCGGCTGTGTAATTTAATTCATGGCATGCAGTCCGTAAATAAAAATTCTGGAGCGAAGTCTGGCCAAGATTTATGGCCATCATAGCACCAACGAGTGCCGGTTCTAGAATTAATCGCCACTTGTGTGACGCCTCGGCTATATTCGGTTTTGGACATTCTGATTCCCTGTGAAAACTGGTTGATCTGGAAAACAAATGGTTATCATAGTCGGGCTCATGTTATCTTTGGCTATAGGGACGCAAAAACAGCGAACCGTTTATTTGATAGATAAAAAATTAAACAACTGCTCTGAAGGCCTAAAGAACTGTATATCATAGGTTGTTCTTCTTTATCTTGAATTGAGAACTTATAAACAGTGAGTTGTTTATTTGACAGATACAAAATTGAAGAAGTGTACAATAACTCCTCAATATCTTAGAAAACTCTTCATCATATATGGTTCTACTTTATCTTTAGTTGGGAACTTATAAAAACTATTTGTTACCATTAATTAATGTGGAACAAACCTCAATTTTTCCAACTCCTGAAGATCTAGAGAACTGTCCGTCATAGTGATAAATAGAGACGCGATAATGCAAAAAAAACTATACGTTCATCTCTAAAACCGCACTCGAATATATTTTAACTAGGCAACGCAAGATTTCACATCACAGCTATCGTTCGCGAGGCGTGTTACCAGTAACGTATTACTTCGACTAATGTCAAACGATAAGATAATGTTGTTCTGTTTGCATATTGGAAACAATGAGACTTGGTTAAAAGATATCTCTCTGAGTTATAGGCGTTGCATTATAAGTGCAATGTAAGATATACTACCGGCTTCAACTGGTAAGAGTTTCGCCCGACTGGTCGCGCCTGTGCCCGATTATTCCAATTGGCAATAATAGTGGCACTCAACCGGTATTACATGTAAGGATTGAGTCGTTGGGATGCAGGTAATTGGGCCTCTATTGATGTTGTAAGCGCATTATTAATCTCTTCTTGATATCTACTACTGCACCCACATAAGTGATTGCAATATACCAAATCTCTATATGAATGTCCACTTTTGTTTACTTATACCACAGTCTTTCACTTAGTGTAGAGAAAAAATGTCAGCAATCGGTATATCAAAACTGCACATGTTCACCTTTGATTAGGAAGTCATTATTTTATCAATTAAACCGTAGGTAATAGAGTGTGTTAATACAGACGTCGTAACGATAAGAGAAGTCGGTCATTGTGACTATACAACAGCAAAACCAATTGGTGTTATCTATTTATGACTTTTATATTTCGCACCGGCACCTACGTGAGTAATATCACATAAATACAAATGCTGAGAAAGTAGGAGTTTGTATGATTTATATATACATATATAGGTACCGAAATATGTACGATTATTGCACTTCTTTATTAAACTTGTATTTAAACGCTTTTTTAACTTACAGATTTGCTATGTAAGTGTTAATAAATTAATAATGTTTTTATGTACTAATTCAACATATTAAAAAATAAATGACGTGATGAGTAGAAACAACAGTAGTTACAATCCGTATAAAAATTTAAATTCGACTTTTCGACACTTTCTTGTTTAAATTTCTATGGTATTACTTTATGTTGAATTTATGTCAATTTAAATAAAAAGTAATTGTGTGTTATGAACTAGCATGGTCAAATACACATACATACATATACATATCTCCTTTTAAGATTCTTGTAAAATCTGAAATGAATCTTAACTCGTACCGTTGCCTAGGTTACGACGGTTACGTTACTACAGAGAAAAATTAGTTTCTATAATTCGAGCCTTTTTAGCTTAGTAGATTATAAGTAGGTAGATTGTGTGAACTTTACATATTATCTGGTATTTACTAATTAAAGAGGTATTTATTCTACGACATCTAATTCCGTAAGAGGGGTCGTAGGTCGACGTTTAATGAATATAAACTAATATCCGTTTCTATGCTTACGTGTAGTTCATGAAACACGTTCCTTAAACTATCTTCTACACACAATGTTACTAGGTAGGTAGTAGGTACTAGGTATATAATATTATTTACGAGATATCAACTTGAGTTATTTACGTTCATCATAACAATAAATTAATATCTAACTAGTTTTGTTTGTTGCATAAAGAACTTATTTAAGTATAGGTATGTAGTATTTACACAGTCCTAATAGAACATGTTAGATCCACCTAGAAATTATAATTTTACTGTGGCATTTGTACATCATTAATGGACCATTAATGGGCACAGACTTAATCTAATAGAAGAGAAGGAGAGAAAACAAAATATTAGTGTTTGTAAACAAAAAGTGGATGTAAACAATCCATTTACTAGAAACGGTCATAAACTGGTGGCATCTGCATGTCGTCTGCAAAAGGAACAGAAACAATTTGTGGGGGTCAACCCAAAATCACCTTATTGTAAACAGTAAACTCAAGTTTACCCTTTCCTAAACTACTGATTCCTACAGTTATTGAGGAACTATCAATGCAAAGGATGCGCTACAACTTATATATTACTGTAAAATAGATTATTTTTAAAAGGTTGCTTGATAGCCGGTCTCTTACATATCGCACAAGATAGAATAATGATGGTTATGTTATCTGCTGGTGTAAGAAAAGAGCAATTGCTAGTTTCTTGGCAGCTCCTCGTTGGTGTTCTGTCTCCCGAATGTGTGGTAGAGATACTACAAACAGACATACTTGAAGTTAAAGTTGATATGTGGTTACCTATTAACATATAAAATGATTTTGTGGGCTTCGGTTACGAATACCAATTCTAAGGTAACGATATTATTTAATATCCCTTACGCGTACTTCTCTGACATCTTCAAAGTTATTGTCTTCGGACACCATTTCAATCGACTGATTTACGCAGCCGAGACCGTTTCGACATAATCTTGACACTTTAATGTGTTATTACATGAAATCTATTCTATTCTGCGATATTGATAAGAAGTAGTTCAATGATACGTATACCCAAGAGCTACTTTTTGAAGTGAGAACGAACAGTGTAAAATCACTGTACACCTACAACGCGCTAATGCTGCTTCAATTAATATCGAAGTCTGCGGCAGTCAACGAACGACATTGTGAATTGCTCATCAGCTTTGAGTAATATACCTACTGCCTACTAGTACACCTTTGCATTATTTTCACGGCCGAAGCGTGCCAGTTCTAAAATAAAACAGTTGAGAATCTGGTCTCGGTCGGCACGCGTTGATTGCTTGTGTAATTATCTCAGCTGGATCTCAGTGTATGTGTGATAGTTAATGGATGATTTTACACCCTGTGTGTCCAAAAGTGTTATCGTTTTACCTATAATTTCCGTTAGATCATTGTTTTTTTTATTTATTTTTATGCGTTGATTACTTGTACTTGCGAACCTAATTACCTCACCTGGATTTCAGTGCACTTGGGACAGTTATAAAATGAACTACCTAATTTAATAAAACTTGACCCCAATGTTATAGCAGATATTATTTCCCGTGTAATCTCAATTTTACATTTATATTATTAATTTGACTACTGGTGTTTTAATTACAAATCATCTGGATCTCAGAGCATGTTATATGTATATATAAATACCAATCTAAAATAAATATGTTAACCTAACTTATGTTCTAACACAATACGTCAGGTATTTCTTGTAAGATGTAATGTTTTCTTCATAACAGCACTGTATTTCCAAAGAAAGAAGCTGCTATATACCTACTAGAATTCCTGCTAAAAACATCCTTTATTTTTTTTATTTATTTTTTTATTTTGTATATTTATGTAAATAGTTATTTCATCAGGATTTGAGTCTTAGTCGATGTATTACCGTTTAGCATGTATTTAATTTATTAATAAATATCGTTTCTGCGTACTGTCCTTTAAAACAGCGAAGTGTTTAAGATAAAATCATATTTAAAAGCTTTTATTATGCAATGTCATACAAACTCAACTTGCATTTCTGTTTGTGACAGGTACATTTTCTCAGCGTTAGTTTATTCGGAACTTAACTCTATCTCTATCTATTCTATCTCTATCGCCAACAGATGGATTTTATATGTGCCTCTATCAGGAGAAAATATACACCATATATCAAAGGTCAATATTTTGAAATAAGAGCACTTAGAGGAAATAGACCGAAATCGAAGCCAAATAACACTGTTATTTATTCATTTACTAAGAGCACTAACCAAATGCATATTACACGTTACACATATAAACATGGACTGATATGAACGTAAATTACAAGTGCACATAACAACATACAGTCTGTTATAACAAACCTTTGCCACAGAGAGGCGGTGGTTATGTATTCAAATTTTTTTTTTCCTCTACAAGTCGGCCCTTGACTGCAATCTCACCTGATGCTGAGTGATGATGCAGTCTAAGATGGTAACGGGCTAACCTTTTCGGGGCTTAGCAGTTATAATAAACCTATACTCCTAATCGGTTGCTACGCGACATCGTACCGGAACGCTAAATAGCTTAGCGGCACGTCTTTACCGGTAGGGTAAAATGCCTAACCTGGTGGTAATAGAAGTAGAATACAAAAGGCGGCCTTATCGCTTAGTAGCAATATCTGCCAGGCAACCTCAGAATTAGGAAAAAAAGAGGAGAACTAGTGGTATACTAGTTCTCCTCTATGTAGAAAGAAAAATAAAGAAAGAAAAATAATCTAAGTGAATATGTTAATGTAAAGGTGCATATAATGTTAGTCGTTAAAATGTTTGTATTGGCAGGAAGTAGGTACTCAGTAGGTACTTAAGTACTACCTGTTTTTCATACAGAATTTTAGTCATTGCCAATATTCGGCGCTTCGGATAATTAACTACATGAGCATAATAAACAAGTTTGTTGGTGCTAATTAGTGCTATCGGTTCTGTAAAACGAGTTTAAACCCACCCATTCCGCGTGCTGGTTTCTGGGATATTAGCTTCTAAAACAAAGTAAGCATGTAACATTTTCCTGCGTAACTTTTCACTTACCTTAACATCATTGACTTGCAGTACGTCTTTTATTCAGTTGGCTCGAATTACAGTCTGTTGCAGACGGTTCAGTACGGATCTATAGTTAAGGATTAAATTTAAAAAGTTAAAAAAGTGTGGGACATTTGAAAAGTGCTAGAAAGGCTTTGTGATTTGTGTCATATGGATTATTCTTTCTATCGCTTAATAACTATAAGGTGCGAACTAAAAGACTGGAAAATAAACGTATTAAGCTAATGCCCGGAAATGGCCTCGATTACTAGATGATGTAGAGCTTTTTCTAGGAAATAAACTCCGTAACTAAGAGTCGTACAACTATTGCTCGGCAATAGATTTGACAAGCAAGGTTTGTGAAACATTTTCCTCGACAAACGGTATTAAATATTGGTTAGAGGTTACTTTGCTAAATCTAAGTGTCTTAACAACTATTCATTATAAATTCGACATCTCCTGAGGATGCTCCGGTGTGGGAGCTAGTCGTGCGTAGATAGTACATTGCCGAAGATCTCTTTGGTGTGGAGCATAAGAATTTAAGAAATTATAAATTAAGTACAGGTACAGGTACTCCTGCTTAATATTCATTTTAGGGGTATTTAATATCTGGCTCAGCAGTTGACTCAGTTAACCAAGAAGCTTTTGCGAACCAATAAACTAAACAACAACGAGATCGTAAGCTTTTTTTCTTGACTATTTACTTGACTATCAAGGTTCTTAACCCTTTTGCCCGACAATGGACTAGAAAACCATGTGATTTAGAACTTTTATCTGGCAATGGACTGCAGGCAAAGCGCCAAAGCTCTACTTCCCTTGAACTACACCGTAGCTTAATTTCTTTCCACGTTATAGGTTTTCCCTAACTGCGTATTTGTGAGATAAAGCGAAACTACATATGCTTCTAGATGAAACTTAGATATTACATAATTATTGTAGAATTGAATCTCTATCTACCGTTCGTGAAAAGAGCCTTCTTGAGAAAAACTTATCCATGATCATAATCGTATGAATATATATATTTTTGAAAGTCAGTCAAAAATATATATATTTATACGTATGAAGTCTCAAAAAAAACTTACAGTAATTTAATAATAAGCTAGTCCCATAATGCGTTTTATAGTATTATTTTTAACGCGTTGCGTTAAATGATCAGAAGTCTAAAATGGTAGTGGGCTAACCAGATATTTGAAACTCATACCCTTAACATAATAATATTCCGGACACGATTTATTACTCCTTGTCATTTGTAGATGTAGATGTACCCTGATAGTATCAGATACTTTTCAAGTATAGAACCACTGATATGACACAGTAAAAAGAACCGTACATGCTTTACTTGGAAGCTTTAGTTTCCTTATATTTCTACCTAGCTACCCTTGAGTGGAACGACTGTAAACATAAAAAAATACTGGCGCATTCAAACATAAAAACAAAATCTTCTTTAGCTTATAATAGATACCTACTATTTAAGTAATTTACGTGCCTGTGGAATGCCTACCTGCCTTGCATTTTAAGTATCGTATCCCTTTATCGAAATTGCTATATTGTATTTATATTTTCTGCTATAAATGTGCATGCGCTCATTGTAATTAAAATGCTGCAATGATATTTATAAATCAATCGATTTCCTTATAGTTCCACAGGGGACCCTACCTTTAATTTAATCGAATACATCGACAATTCTCGCGGCGTCTATGCAATTCTCTAATCGTGAAAGCGAAATCCCTAAAGGTTGAAATCGCATTGAAATGAAATCGAACGGTCCCTATTGTAGCCTACGTAGTTATCATCGTAATTATAATCAAATGACGCAGTATGATTACCATAGAATCATACGTTCCTAATGGGGAATGCTACCGGCCTTGAAATACGTTGAATATGAAGAATGTAGCCATTTTGTTATAATTATTAGCATGTTTATTCTTCTGACCTATTTAAAACAAGCGGAAGATTTTAATGGGTCTGTATACGTACTCAGCTAGTGATTACGAGTGTGATCACAGATATAATTGTGATTTTGAACACGATCAAATAGATAAAATTCATTGTATAATAACGACTACGAATACGTTACGTTGATTTCTTATATAGATTTTTGGCCCGTGGAATATAAAATGTAGTGTGATTGTATAATAACAATTTATAGTTTCTTTGTATTAGATACATACGTGCTGAATTGAGGACCACTTAATGTTTTGTGAGTCATTACAAAAATAGGAACATTATTTATAAAAATAAAACGTTTAGACAAACACGGCGTAGGTATAGTCGCGAAAGAAAATCAAATAACGATATTAAACGGGTCTGCAGATATTTCCGTGTCACGAAGGGAAGTAGAGTGAAGTCTTCCGCTCCTACGTTCAATGGCGTGACGTCATTATATTGATCCCATTCTCTACTGTCAATGCGCTTGGAGTAGGGCATTAAGCACGATGTATTGCGCGCGCAGCACCATAAACTTCCATATAAACTTAGAAAAATATTATTGAAAACACAATATAATACAGAAAAAATTAATAGGAGACTTTAAAATAAATATTTTTCTTGGAAAATATTTACAATTATACAGTTTATGCTAAACTGGTAACACTTTCTAAAACACCCTTAGCAAAGGTAGAGTAGCGATTGCTCCGTAAGGGAAAATTGTGGCGCATGCGTGGAAAACATGGCGTCGCCCGACGACCTCACTGCAGGGTGAACCAGGCACGCACTGACTTCTAAAATTAAAGCTTTCCCTTTTGTAAAGTATAATTACAAAGTTTTACGTTTGAATTGTGATAAACCTTAGATAATATTTTAAATTAAAAACTTTATCATACATAAAATGTTTACACTACGGTTCAATGTTAATTATACATCTATAATTATAGTTAAAGTTAAAACCTGAGTGTGTTAAGTTATTTTGTACAAACGGTCAATCTGTTGCAATTTTAAAAGAGGTCAGTTATATTCAGTGAAATTTCAATAGGTGCGTGCCTGTATAGTATTAACCATCGGCAGCGTTCGGTGGCCTTCGTTCATTTCCGCGGTCCGCCTTCCAACCCTCGTAGAGATGCCTCTACGGGAACTCGAAAAAATCTTTACAATATTCCACATTTAATTTCCCTAAAATGGACTCAAGTACAAGTGAAAACGATATAAATATTGGTTGTTTAAGTTAAGTTTGTGTGTGTTTATTTTATAATTTTATAGTATTTAGTTCAGTGTTGTGTAGTAAACTGTGCTTACATTTGGTGCTGGTTGGAACATATAAAGGTAAAGTTAGATTAAGTGCGTAACAACTCACGACATAAAGAGTTTCATATTAAAATAAAAATAGTTAATTCAACCTGAATTGATCAAAATAAAAAATTAAATACGTACTTTTCATAAAATTTACAAAAATGCCTTAAGCTATATGTATTTAAGTAAAATACAGTACAGTAAATTTATCAATAGTTAGCATATATATGGTAACAAAACTTGGGAAGCTATCTGCAGTGACGTAATTGCTTTATTGTTACAGAGTACGCCATGAAGAACGTTGAGGACGACGATGACTGAAAAAGAAGTCAATAGGATGTTGGGTGAGTCGACCCCTTTTACTTTCACTTTACTCTTCGGGTTAAGAGATTACATTTGTTTTATTTTACAGTTTTTACGTGAAGCTTTTGACAGTAACTAAAATAAGGTCTCGCAATACGATTTTTTTATTAAAATAATGACGGTCACACTTCTAAACAGCTTTGGAAGTGAATAACAGTTATTTAAAAGAAATATACCATTGTAAAAAATCAAAGATTACCCCCTAATGTGTGAAATATACAAAAAAAAAATAAGCGACGTTTTCAACTGTTTGAGAATTAGTGAAATTTGTATTTAATATTGTTATGTTAAATTAAAAAAAAAGGAAAGTCGAACGTGAGCTACTGACTCGCTACGAATCTTTTAATGTCGTCTGTCCACTGATAGTCTACGAATATTGCGTTTTCTGAGTCTTTACTCCAGCACCACGAAACTCCAACGTACATCGGTAGTTGCTACGTCGGCTACAGTAGTTTTATAGATATGTTCATCCAGATTTTATCACTAACTGCCTCCTTCGTCTAGTGGTTCAACTACGAAGCACAAGTTCTTGGGTTCGATTCCCGAGTCAGGCCAAGAATAAGATATAAAGTATTTTCTTTAGAAATTCTTAATACAACAACTTCCAAACTCGGCCTATACCTACAAATGGTATCTACCACCATAGGGAGAGCACGTTAAGCTGTCGGTCCTGGTTATTATGACTCACGTGTAATAATTAATAGTTATAATTAATAGCTTACCCACCCGCGTTCAAGCAGCGTGGTGGGTCTGTGCTCTGAATGCTCCCTCTCATGACAGAGCAGACCGGTGCCCAGAAATGGGATATTAATTGGTTAGTGATGACTTGATAACATAATATATACATCGCATGCCGAGCATAGCCGTCCATTGTCCGCTGAGTTTTGTTAGCATTCTCGTAGCTACAATGTTTCGGAGCCAAAAGTCATGAATGCCAATACTCACTATTCAATCACTTTCGGCCACATTACTTTTAAGTTATTAGAGAGTTTTTTTTTTTTTGTTATTGATTTCCTCCTTATTTTTCCTTTATTTTCCTTACTTGGTGTTCAAATAAAGAGTATAAATAATAAATAAATTGTATTACAACCGATTTGAAGCGGCGATAGCGCATTGGTGTCGACATCACTTTTGGGGGGCTGAGTTCGAATCCCAGAGCGCAACTCTAACTTTTCTAAGTTATGTGCGTTGTAAGTAATTAAAATATAATAATATTACTTGCTTCTATGATATAGGAAAACATCGTGAGGAAACTTGCATGCCTGAGAGTCCTACAATCCGCACTGGGCCTACTGATTTTTGTGTTTTTTTTTATTGCAATAACGTGTACTTTCTGTATACGTTAAAGCTCGGAGAGCAGCTAGTATAAATATTATTTTGAGAAAGTTTGCTATGGCAAAGACGATTAGCGATTTAGCGTTTCAGTACAACGTCGCGTGGAAACCGGGTATGGATTTAATATAACTGCCATATCCCTACCAGCCAACTAACGTTGCCATTTTAGACTACATCATTAAAAAATTTACCAATGGTATAAAAAGTACCATTGGTAAATTTTTTCATGGCAACCTTTGCTTTGAAGCAAGCCGCTCCGCTTTGATCTCAGACAAGATAGAACATTGATTGTTAAATTGTAAAATAACGTTGGAAAAGAGCAACTGCTGAGTTTCTTGTTGGGGGTTTTTTTCGGTAGGATCTGCATTTCGAAACGGTGGTAGAGTTACAACAAGCAGACATAGTTGATGTTTCAAAAATGCTTACGTTAGGCCCACTTGAAATAAATGAATTTAATCATTTGAAATTTTTGGATATGTGCTTGAATAAATAGCCAAGCTCGTGTATGGATCTCGTAACAGTGAAACTATACTCGTATAGTAGTATAGGTACTTATAGTACCTAGTGAACAGCAGTTCGCTGTGCGATACAATCGTAGGCAGCTTAAATCTAATTAAAATGATAGATGCAGCACCACTCCGGATGCGACGAAATCTATTCCATAGGCTTACTCGTGAATAAATGCCGTTTCACCGTTTTATATATTAATATTGACAGTTGTGATATGTAGAGTTATGGAAGACCTGAACCATAAATTCTCACTTGCCTTGCCTATACCATTCTAATGGCCAGCGCACACCGATGACGAAGGGGCAGAGCATTTTACATTTTAATCATATTTTTATCATCATTGAGGCACATTTCTCCTCACAGTATGAGAAGGATATAGGCAGTAGTCCACCAAACTTGCCTAGTCCGAATTGGCTGACTTAACAATATGGTGGAGAACTCACAGGCGGCATGCAGATTTACATGCAACATTAATTCATACGTGGTCACGTTAATTCATGTTTTTTTTTCAGATCAATTATAAGTTAACCCTTGTCTAAAATCTCGCCTCACGATGATGAATGTGATGATGCAATTTAACATGAGGGCGGGCTAAACTGTTGGGATTAGTTATACTAAACTGATATCTATAATCGGTTTCTAAGCAACATTTCACTAAAACGCTAAAATCCTTGGCGGCACGTTTTTGTCGGTAGGGTGGTATCATAAGAGCCAGAGCAGCCTAGAGAAATTCTGAAATTATAGAACATCTGGATATTTGTATAATTGCATCTGGCGGGAATTGATCCCGGGACCTGCCACATTATAAGACCACAGCGCTCACCACTGCGCCAGGGAGGTCGCCTAGATAAACTGCTCTGCCATCCTCGGTGTGCGTTGACCTTTTAACGCATCAATATGTATAGGTTGGTAGGTGTTAACTACTTCGTTCATATATTTATTCCTATTTGTTTTACTATAAACGATTTTTCAAATCCTTTCGAATAATTGGCGCGTTGAAACAACTCAGCACTATTTTTTTTAGCAAATAAATATACGTACTGTTATTAGTAGTATTTCATTATTCAACGGAGAAGGTAAACAACGTGAGGTAACCTGCATGCCTGAGAGTTCTCCATAATGTTGTGAAAGCGTGTGAAGCGGGCACCTCCAATATTGGGCCGGTTATGGTATATTTATTTATTTATAAGCTTTTTAAGCGAAACAAACAGTTCTATTACACATAAAAGTAATGCCGTATTTTTATATCACATAAAACAATGAAGTTTCCGCAACTTAGTTATACATATAATACGATAACATTAAACACAATTGCTTAGGAATAAGTACAAGCGAAAATTAAACAAACAAAGAAAAAAAAATTTAATTGAAACAAAAAAGAAAAACAAAAACTTCAAAGCTTATAATACTTATTTAGCCATACTAAATTTCGTAAAAGAAAATAAAAAAATAATAAATTTTCTAAATATACATTACGCATATTGTGAAAATGGTACAATAGAAGTACTTTAATATTTTAACAATCTGGTGATGTAGTTGAAAAGTCATTGTATCATGGCTTCAGTCAACATGGACCAGCCCAGTTTGGTCTCGCATCTGGTTAGATTGGACTCGATAAGCAGGCAAGAAATAGGTTGATCATTATTTGTTGAGCAGAAATATTTGTATCATTATTTGTTACGTACCAGCTAATATATGACAAGTATGCTTGATATGAGGTCTATGCACCCTGATCACATATTTATAATCGGCACGTACCGACGGCTATACTGATTACCGCTACATTGAAATAGATATACAACTACCTAGTTTATTCTTAACTGTTGCTTTGCCATAACACACCTGCCCTTCAAAGGTATCAGAAGTTTCAACATTTAAATGGTGGCTTATTATAGCAAGTAAATCATTCACAGCACATTGAGTGCTGGCCTTAGTGACCTGAGTGTAAATCAATAATGTAAACATAAACATTGCAAATAATACGTGCGTATTGGGTTAAATAATACTGCTGCAAGTTTATCCGTACAGTTTTATTCATAAAAAATGTATAAACGCATGTGGCATACAGTTTTAGCCTTATTAATAAATCAAGGCTCCCGGAGCGCAAATATTGGTACCTAGTGATGTTTTAAGAGATACGTCTCCGCAGTCATACGCGTTGCCTCGGTTTTAATAGACTCGTGGGATGATGTCGAAGTGGGCTGTGATAACCTGCAGATAAACTAAGAACTCACTGGATATATTGGATAAACTTGAGCGCACAATAGGTGCAGTGTTTATTGTTACCGTGATCGTATAGGTTATGTGGCACGTAGTGTTTGTTCTACACAAAATATGTTTGAAGTTCGTACTACGTAATAACATTAAAGACAGATTGAAGAGAACAGTGTTAAAATTGAACCTAAGGAGGAGGAAGAAAGGAAAAAAACTTGAGTGTAGGTAACGCGTAATTGATAAGATACCGAGATAGTCTTGTGATCAAAGAAGATGATCGGGTTGGTTCTATGCTTTGTTGCCAAGATAATAGACCTGGCTCTGAGTGCTTATTCCGCGGATTGTACGGAACGTTATGAATTTTTACACAGAAAAAGAAGGCGTAGGAAAGCTAGCCAAGGTAGTGTATATATATTTTTTTATCGTTTAAAGGAAAATTTTATATCAAAACTTTTTCACTAACTATTAGCAAAATTTTGACCTCCTCTCTAGTGCAGAGGCATGCGCTGTGGGAGGACCGGGTCGGGAAATATGGGAATAATTTAATTTTCTCTGGTCTGGTTGGGTGGAGGTAGTTTTACGTAGGCTTGTTACCATTTTACCGACAAAGACGTGCTGCAAAACAATTCAGCGTTCCGAAATTATACCGCGTAAGAGCCGATTAGGGGTATGGCTTCGATATAACTGTCAACCCCTAACTGGTGAGCCTGCGACCATCAAAGACTGCATCGCTACTCATCGCACTTGGGTGAGGGATAGCTCGTGGTGGAATAAAAAAAAACTTTGTGGAGAACAGATCGCGTTGCATGAGATTTGTACTCGTCTAAGCCACATCGATGGCTATCCTCAGCATAAAATTGGAGAATCCGGGATCTCCTACGAATATAAATAAATAAATATACTACGACAATACATACATCGCCATCTAGTCCCTTCCTAGTTCCCTAGTAGTACAAAGATAACTGATGAATAATTTTATGAATAATATACATAAATACTTATAATATTTAGATAAACACCCAACACTGAAAAACATTCATGTTTCATTTCATTCACACAGACATTGTCTAGTTGTGGGAATCGAACCCACGGCCTTGGACTCAGAAAGCAGGGTCGCTGCCCACTGCGCCAATCGGCCGATTCCTGCGGTACTCATCTCGCTATAGAGTATGAATACCTGATCCTTTGTTGTCTCATTACAATGGGATACATATACATGTATTACGTGATATAATACAAAAGATAAATATAAAACTTAGCCGATAAACATATTCTGGTGAGATGCCGTGTAGAATACGATTAGGAGTTTAAAATACTGTCATACCCCCAATTTTTACTGCTACCATCTTAAACTGCATCATGACTTACTAGCAGTGGAGTGCATAGAGGGATTGCACAGGGTATGCAGGTGATATAAAATGAAGAAAATCTCCAGTACGAGTTTTAAAAACTTAAGGGTAGGCGTTTTATAACTCTTACAATGCCTATCCTTGAGTTTTTTATAACTCGTACTGCAGATTTTCTTCATTTTATATCATCTGCATGCCCTGTGCATATCCTCTATGCACGCCACTGCTTACCAGCAAGGCTGCCATGGGCAAGACACAAAAATTATATCCCCCGATTATATCTCCTGACAAGGAATAAAACTAACGTGTCCACCTGCCAAAGCACGGTAGCAGGGAATGGGAGAAGTGATATATTTTTATCCTTTCTCATGGAAGAAAAAATTCTCCTGCCCATCGTGTGAGATTGAAGTCAAAAGCCAACTTGGAATAAATAAAAGGATACGGCCTGTGCCAAATAGTGGGACATTAAAATGCTGAGGAAAATAAGAGATGATGATTAAATTTTTATAAATCGGTTTTAATATTCATACAATATTAAAGTAAGTACGGAAGTACATGTACACCAAGTTATAAACACACGTAACGAAGGAAGCCCTTGACCATGACATTATGATATCGGATTTCATACAACGACATCTGGCTTCGCTTTATTGCAATAGGTAGAGGCGATGTTTGTGTTGTACACTGGCACAGTGATCATTGAACAAACATCGATCACTCAGTTCATTTAGATCACACTAGATGGCATTACTTCACGTTCACCAGACAATATTTCAATTAATCGAAGCACGCAACGTAAGCCCAGTGAAAGTGGTGAAAATATACCAATGTTAACCATAATAATATGCATGTATAGATTCTTTGATAGTTTTTTTTTTGTATCGGAAAAGTAGGTTATTTTAATAGGCAATATTGGACCTAACTCTTCTCATATTAAAGTCGTAAATTCCGTTTTACAGATATCCTATTGATTCACATAATGTCATCTAGGGGTCTAGGGACTTTGACTGTAATAGTAGAAGTTGCATATAGGAACACGAGCCTTAATACTGTGTTTCGATTCCGTATCAAAGTTTCGATTGTTGTTAACAGTATTCCGTATCACAGTTTTTTAATGGTATCGTAACGATAATCCTAGTAAATTTAAAAATACACTTCTAAAACTTAAAAAGACATATCTAAAAAAAAAGACACGATTTGCTAGCAGTCCGACCAAAAGAGAGCACCTACATTTGAAGAAGTTTAAGTAAAATCCTATAAGCAGTGACAAGGGATATGGAAATGCCAATAGATATTCATATATCTTATTTAAAACAAGCTATTTGACTTTTCCATAACCGAGTAGCCTGAGTTGAAATTATTTGCAACGAAAATAAAACTATCAAAGCTATGTATGTAAGCCTTTTTAACGGTATACTACGCTATATAATTACTTAAATTAATATAGTGGTAATAAAATTATATTAGACCGAATAATGTTAGTTAATAGTAAACTTAGGTGAAAATAGATTAATTAAGGTAGAATAGAATGAAAGTTGCTTCTAAGGGGGATTAAATATTATTTACTGCACTTTAAAGATGTTTATCAAGGTATATCATTTAATAAATAAAACAGACGTTCATAAATAAAAGCAACGTAAGCCTTTGCTAATGAACTTGTTGGTATAAGGTACAGCCTGAAAATAATAAAATTACAATGATAATTGAACAAAATAAAGAAGTATAGGGGTGATTACACTATGTACCTACCTACTACTATGTATCGAATGGGGTACCTAGTTATTTCATTTATGAACATTATTATTACAGTCTTCCATAAATAATAGCAACGTTAACCGTAACTAATGAACTTGACAGTACGAATACAAGTGAAAATAGAATAATGATGAACGAACATAATGAAAAATAGGGGTGATTACACTATGTACCTTCACATTATGTATAAAGTGCGCTTAACATCTTGCTTTGCGAGGTCATTCACTTAGCCTCATATTATTAAACCTTGCTTGCAAATGTACCGTTAAGTTTTGGACTGAGAAAAATGAGATCGCAAATAATCGCAGACATATGTCGCCATTTCTGAAAACTATTATATTTATTTCGTTTTGAACATCCTATCCTTCAAAAATTGGGTCAGTATCTTCTGAAATATAAGGCTGTATGAGTACAAGGTAAATAAATATTAAAACAACATATTTTCACGTGAGACTCGATAAGTTTATTTATTCATTCGAGTGTATAATTTATTTCACTCCGACATTATAATATGATATATGTATCTCCTCGTTGCCTTGTTGTATCTTCTTGCTGATGTATTTAAGCAATATCAAAGTCAGGTATTATAATTTTAAGGCGTATATTGTTCGCCCCTTCTATTTAGTTTCAAATCGTGTTTACCGCAAAAAAAAAACAAGGTGACGACGAGCACCGGAGTGAAGTTAGCACGCATGCGTACGTCAGTTACGCGCACTGCGCCTGCGCGTTTGACGTTTACACGGCGGTGGTGTAGTCAAGATCCGATTAACAACGTCAGTTTTATTATTTTCATAAACCTACCCTGTCAATAATAAATTAAGCGATATCTGTATGTTGTGCCATTTGATTTTAAACTTTTTTTCTTATTTCCGATTTATAAACACCATCTACTATACCATGTGTTTTTTAAGAATTGCATTATTCATCAGTGACTAAGGAAAGTGTCTAGTGATTTTGCTATGCAGATTTTAATGGAAAAGGATTTTCTCATTTTTGTGATATAACGTATTGTTAAAAATAATACCTGAGCTCGCATGCGCGTCGGTCGCAGTATACTTTAATTAATCCTATTCTATTTTCAAATGATTCCCGACGTTCCTGACATGTGTATCTAACTTCACAATACTGCATCCCGCTCGCACGCGGCAACGCGCTCATTCATGCGATTAGCCAGCCGACAGCCACCCAATATTTGAATAGGGAATTTCGGGATAGCACGCGACTCGAGGCGACTCGCACTCGCAGCTGTCAAATCAAGTGGCACAAACGTAGTATACGCACGTTTATTCATCCCTTTATTTAAAAATCTTGTTATTATTATTACTAATTTTTGACTTTTCAGTGTCTTTACTTGTGTTTGTCCCGTGCAAAAACAATGTGAAAAGTGGTTGTTATGTAAATTTTCTGAGTAAATTGTATCCTTTTTGATATAAAAATCAATAACTAAACACGTAAAATGTGATGTGGTCTCTAAGTGCCAAGTGGATCGTGATGAAGGAATTTGTTATTTGTGCGATATTTTAATCGAACACTCATAAAGGATACATTGGGAAAAGAAAATGCGGATCAAGACTTATTCAGACTTTCGCCCTAATGGTAAATATTTTTTTTTTCTAAATACCTACTTACTTACTATATACTACTTACTGCATGTTTATAAACATTGGTGTTACTTCTTTGCAATAGTCAATTCTCTATCTATTAATCAGAGATATTAAATTGAAAATTTAATTAAATTATAGAGATGGTTTTTTTAATTATTGTATAATTTTCGAATATAACTAGATAAGTTACTTTAATAAATTTCTTACTTTAATAACGTAACTCATGTTCCAATTTATTAATCAATTCTCTTTAAATTTAACTATCGATTCGTACTATACTATGACGTGTTTTATGAATCATTCATTAGACTCGGTTTTATGTAAATGTGATGGCAGCTGATTGTTCAATACAATGCCAATAAAAGCATAGTAGGTACCTATTCAGTAGGCTTACCTATATCTTTATATTTATATATCTAACTTGGATACTTCCGTCTTCTATAAAACTGATCTGGTCAATAATACACGAAGAGGGCTGCTGAATGGGATAAGAGCAAGCTTATCCTACTTGGATACAAACGCCAAAGCAGCCCAGAATAGCCCATTGAACCAATACTGTTTTATGCGATAAACGATTATCTTTAGCGGTCAAAGGAGGGTGCTCCGAACGTTCACTTAATTTTTTATGTACCTAACACTTTGGTGTATCCCAACGTGCGCTCAGATCCAGGGACGCTAGGTCTATTTGAGACCCACCACGTTGTATTTTATTGTGTTTAATTTATTGGGAGGACGCCTGCCATTGCCAGACGTGTTTTCTGTCCTATGTAACGAACATCCCGCGATTGAGAAGATTCACCATCTTAGACAGTTAAGAACAGCATGCATAGCTGTTTAGCGTACACCTCTCCGCGCTGCATGAACCAACAAATATCTACGAAACAAAGGAGACTTTCCAAGACAGGAACATTTCAGAAAATTGATTCTAAGCAAAATAAGGCTCCAGTTTTTGTTTCCGGTACGGAAATATTTTCTATGCCTTCGAATATAGCTGATGCTAGTTTACAAATTAGATTTTTGACTTTACCAATATCAACTAGGAAGTTAATGTCGGTAAACTTGCTAGATTACCAGCTATATCTTGGTAATCTTTTCTAGATTACCAGCTCGTCATTTCAATCCCAGGAGAACCTAGGATTTGAGTAACGATATAGATTTAATATCCTCCGACAAAAAACGCGCAATTTGTTCTGGAACGTCGACCCCTTAAAAATTACGCAGCCGTCAGACTCAGAGACTTGTGACGCTTATGATTTGAGTTTCATAGCATTCATAATCTTGATCAAACCGCACCCGACCTCGACAGCCACAATTACTCCAATGACCGACCGTTGAGTCGGGGCAAGTAATCGTACAATTTAAAACGTTTAAACGTCAGTTCGCATTTGCGTCTTTTCAGCGAATATATATGTCTGCAGATTTTGTTTTAAATCTACAAAGAGATGGATAAATTGAAGGAAAAGCGTATTAAGGAGTGTATTGATAGTTGTTAGTAGTAAAAGAATGTTTTGAATACTTAAAAAATCATTTATATTTAGCAGGCCTTTTTTTAGCTCCAAAAAGACTAGCACCTTTTAGAGACGATATACAGATATCATTAATTTATGTTGGTTTCTAGTGAGTCGATTGTTAAAAGTAGAAGATAAGGGTCGAAATTAAACCTTCAATATAACTAACCTACCTACTGTCTAGGGTTAAACTGAAAGTGGATACGCTACGCTGTCTGTATATATTTAAATCCTCCTGAATATATATATATATATATATTCAGGGGACTAATGCCTTTTAAGCAACATTGGATTTATGTAATGTAGCATTGTTAATGCCTGACGGGTTTAATAATTGGAATGCGTCAACATTTTTAAAGTGACATTTTTTGTTGTATAGTAATAACGCGTCAAACCTCGAGGATCGGAATTCGGGCCTCCATAATCCATCTTTATGGCCGCACATTTATCATGCCTTTTTTGCTAACAGAAATGACACCACGTTTCAGATAAGGCGCAATGATTTTAAGATTAGACCAGTTTGACACTTTCTTATCGCGGTTTTGAAGAGCGATAAACAGATGTAATATTATAGATGTAGATTATTGTACATCACTCGCGTCCCTAATTAACTGAGACATCATCATACCCTAAGTACCTAAGTAGTTACCTAGTACAACATAACAAACATCCACACTTTCACATTTATTATATTAGTAGGATTATTATGGAGAGGCGCGTGTATTGCACCGCCGACCACAAACAAGTACCTACGCATGGCATGTACCTATATCAAATGCGGCAGCTGACTTTTGTTTCCAAAATGGCGCCGCCTGAAATCTGCCGCCTAGGGTTAAGGTCCTCGGTAATCACGCTACGCTTCTGTATAGGGTTTAACTGATGAGATCATACCATATGTGTGTATGCGATACGAATTAATTTAATTTCTGTCTGTCATATGTTACGCGAGCATCCCTGCCGCGATGAATCACCACGGCCGATGAGCAGGACACGGGCACTTGACAGCCGGCATTATAATAAATACCACTGGAATGCGCTTATAATGTTAACTACGATTACATTGAGGAGAATAACGCTACCATAGTAGCCACATGGGCACTTAAACTATTATTAAATTAAGTTAATTTGTAAGTAGGTATGCCTAAAATTATACGTAAATCGAAATAAACTTGATTTTGAGAGAGCCTTCTGGATGATGTATGAAATGATTATGAATGCGGTGCCTTACTTCATGATTTCTTAATGATTTATTCTTCTGAGAAATTATAACTGTTGCCAAAATTCATGTGTCGTAAAAATACTTAGAGGTTTAGATATTTCTAAACATCTCAGTATTAACCTTATATTAACCTTATTTTAATTAAACCTCTAACCATTTCAAAATGTCAAGATTTCAGTCCCATAGAGAACTTGGTGTCTTTAGCCTTTTTACTTGTGTCCAGAAAAGGATTGAAAGGAAACTAAACCGACTTCCATACCAAAAACAACCTTCTTTCTCATACGAGAGAATAATTTAGAGCATAGACCTACCAATCACCACCGCTGCTCCAATAAGGTTTGGCAGCTGTACTGATCCCTTTAGCACAAGGGATGTGCATTTCTTAACTCCGGTCTGGTACTAAGTTTTTTTTTACAGAAATATAATTATTGGTCAGACCCGAGAATCGACCCATAACCTCGTGATCAGTTTAACATGCTAACCACCAGACTAACGAAGCAGTTGCTGCGTGCAATTACTAGCATAATACGCACCAAAATATTATAAATGCGACCAACTAATGCGGTCAACTAGGTAGAAGCGGCTAGAAAAACTGAAAAATCGGAAGTGTATACAGGTTTTTGTTAAGTGAAAATTATCTTGCCTTTAAAAGTGTGTCCAGGCATTGTTACAAGCTAACGAGCCAGTTTGTTGAAACTTATCGCGCTCTATTGTTTTTACCCTCGATACAATAGCGGACACTAATCTTTGTGGTCTTCTTATTTACGTGTATAACGCTGCCTGTACTTATTAGTGCAGCATTGTCATATACTACGGTTTACCTTAATAGTAATAGGGGATTTTTTTGTTGTGAGAGCGCTTGTCCGGGGAAGTTCTACCGCCATGCTGTTTACTTTTAATCAATCAGCATTGATATGTGTGACCATACTCTTATGACCATACTTCATACTTATTATGAAAATTAAGCTGAATTTGCTATACTCCGCGAAAAGCAGGAGAATCTGTATGGTGTAATTTATAAATTCTTCAATCCTTATACTCCACACCAAACAGATCTTCGGCCTCAACCTCTACGCACGTTTCGCTCCGAAACCGGAGTATTCTCAGGAGATGTTGACTTTACAATCAATAATTATCAAGTGAATAAGGCTTAATTTTCATTATATAGCAGGAGATAATCCTAAAAAGTAGCTCATAACCATTTTTTTGCACTTCTAAGCAAGTTTAATCCCGTTTTAGTTATAAAATACATTTAAAATTATTGAAACACGCTGTATATCAGATTATGAATAGCCCATAATCTATAATCTCATATTTTGCCGCGCCGCTAGGTCTAATTTGACTAATTTTATATGACAAATTGATCTTACGGTGTGTAATTAGATAGAGACAATCCTTGTCCTGAAAAGTGTAGTTTTATCTTTCTTTGACGCAGCAACAGGGCAATGGATTTATAAGATTTCTTGCGTAGTAAGTTTAATTATAAGTAACTTATCTCAAAAAATTGCAAAATTCTATTAGATTAATGTAATGATTTTTTCAGTTTGTACCTCTTTAAGTTTAAATGGCTTAACAGTATTTGAGAAAATTTGGTTTTAGGTCATGGAACAAATACAAATTCGTCTCAAAAATCCCACATATATTTTAAAAGTTGTTTTGTTGTTGGATCTTTATTATCCCGAGATAAAAATAGGCTATTTGACCTAAATGCGTCTGCGGCTTTTCCACAAAGCAAATTATTAGGTTGATCCGCTGCTCTGGTGTTGTTGACAAACCAACAAACATAATTCAAGGTACCGTATTCCACGGTTTGGAATTTTTACTAGTCTGGCAAGGCTTGAGGCGTAGCCACGGTACTACCCTACTGACAGAGACGAGCTGTTAAGCGATTTAGAGTTCCGGTACGATGACACGATGCCGTATAGATACAGATTATATGCCATACCCCTAGCAGAATTCGCGCTTCCATCTTAGACTGACTGCACGATCACTTATAATAATAACTAAATTAATTGAAAATTTAAAAATCCAGGACGCAAAATAATAAAAGTAGTATCTAGTGTTCTAGACTGGACTAGATATGCTCTTTCACTTGGTACGGACACACATACATACACAAAGATACGTAAAACTTATAAACCCATGGTTTTTGCATTGTGGGTTAAATATAAAGACCAGACCATCGAATATACAATGGATTACACAGGAATAGAAATATTTTTAAACCGTATTTATATAATTTTGCATGATAAAGTCAACTTTCCAACGACGTAGAAAGCGAATGGGAAATAAGGTTACGAATGCATTGCATACAATAGAACGTTACTCTTTAACTTTATGGTACCGGGAAAAGATCCAAAGTCTTCACATTCACGGTGACCTTTTTATTGTCCTACAGTGACAACCCCTTCATTAATCTACTAGTTGTTGCCCGCGACCTCGTCTGCGTTTGTTTTGCCGTAGGAAAAATTTATTTGAGAGATATGTAGCATTCAATTTAGGTGTAGTACCTACTACCGATATTTTTAAATTGTGTATTAACTCTGTAAATGGGTTATCCAACACTTCAATAATTTTTCAGATAGTACCCGTAGTTTCTGAGATGAGCGCGTTCAAGCAAATGAATAAGCATACTCTTCAGTTTTATATTAGTATAAGATTAGCACTTAAAGTATCGCTCGGTTATATTGAAAATATGATTACTTTACTGCACAAACCTAATAAATAAACCTGCGAATGGTAATAATACATCAAATGGAGTGATTTTTGTATATATTTAGTACGAAAACAAGAAATAAAATCGAAGTATAAAAAACTCATGGCATGTACACGGCAGCTTGGAGATTTCTTCCAGGGGCTATGGAACCGAATCATATTTTGAATGTTCAAACCTTAGAAAGTTAGCCAATAAAGCTATAGTAAGGATAGTGCTCTCTAGTAGAACATATGCTTAGGAGGAGGAGGAGGACCAAAACGATCGTTAATACCACCACCGCTCGTCTTCGCTCACACTTACTATAGGATGATTCTTACTCTATTATAATTTTCCTTCAAAAATACTTATTAAATTTTGTTTTCAATTATTACTATTAAGTAAATTGGATACATTAACTGATACGCCATTCTAAGGCAAAAAAAGCTCACTGTTTATAGAAGCCTATTGAGTCGCGTTTTCCCCACGTGCATGCCTACCCTTGAATGACTTCACCCTCGGCTGAAGGCAGGGGAGCCTATCCGCAATCAATCGATACCACCCTCGTCTTCATTCACGTAAATATTTACTCAAGTATCTACTTGGAAGAACGGAACCTATTTTTAGACTTCTTTTGAGACTTCAGATGAATCCGATAGAAGTGGTCAAATAATATCTAAGTCCCAATCAGTTATTGAACTTTGAGAGGTTTATTACGAGTACTATAGAGAAAATAGCGATGTTTTGCGCGACAGAAAAATAAGCAAAGCAGAATTTTCAACAGACTTAAAAAACAGGAGGAGGTTATACGATTGGACTGTTTGGTTTTTTTTATGTTATATATTGCTTGAGTTTTTTTTAAGTCTGAGTAAGTCCGAAACGAAAAAGCAATATTACTAGACGAACCTTGATAACAAACGGCAAATGAGTGATGGTAATGTCATACGCATTTCTTTGGTTTTTAAATTTGGAATTATTATGAAATCATTATTTAAATTTAGAATCCTGCTCAAAAATTAATGTTGATATTTTACAAAAGTAATATTTCTTTTCCGTTATCTTTTTGTACCCTCAGTGGGTTGCTATGTTCAGAATACGTCTGAATTATGATAAAATTGAGAAGCGCACAGCACATAGCTTTAGGGGACTATGCATTTTGGTGTCCTGAGGTACTCGAATAGCGACCCCGAACCTGAAACTCAGCACATCAACTCAGCAGTACATCTATTTACTAGTCAGACGGATGACATCAAGCCAGGCAAAACGCTGTTGGAAGCAATACAGTAGGTACATACATTGATGTGTGGAAATCCCTGTAAGAGATCTATTTGCAACAGTAGATGCCCATCAGTTGCAATGTCAAAACATTCAACAATTTTACTAAAGACGAACTTAGTCCATGATATAGTTGGATAACTTTAATGTGGCGAGGATCAAATAGATTGATGAAATTCTTTGCACGAGAGACTGCTGTCTGTTTTAATGAAATTATAGTCAGACGACGGAGTAAATCATACAAATAAGACCAAAATAATCACGTCCCGGCGAAGGAAACTGCTGAATCATTCGCCGCATAAGCCGCTAAGAAAATAACAACACACTCAAGCTAAATGGCAACAAAGTCTCAAGAATAAACTCTTATAAAGTAATACTTTTTCTTTCGCAGTGTAACTAAAACTGAAAGTTATATAATTTTGTGGACACACATGCCATCCACGGTATTAGGTAATACAAGTTAAGTATTTCACAAGCGTACGCTTGTGTTATGGGTACTAAGACAACTGATGAATATTTTTATGAATAACATACATAAATGCTTAAAATATACATACACCCAGACACTGAAAAATATACATGCTCATCACACAGACATTTTCCAGTAGTGGGAATCGAACCCACGGCCTGGGGCACAGAAAGCAGAAGCAAAATCTAGAAGTTTATTTACTTAACTAAACCTACCTACGTACGACTTTCTATTTAGGAAGAATTTGTTTTCGTTTGCTTTAAGATGGACAACATTCATCACTGGTAGTTTAGCATCGTTTCTTGTTATTTTAAAGCTATAATTATCTAATACGGAAATTACTTCTCTTTGAAGTCGGCGGCTTGTATAACACTAGTCAGGTATATATAATCATCACAGAACTCAGAACGTACAGAAACCGTACACGACAAATATTAAAGCATTAAAAACCACTCCACTTTAGTAGTGTTTCTCGAACAGGCGGTCAGTAACTCTATTCCATTTAGCAGTTTACAGTAATTCTTTTACCTCTAATGTGCTAAACGTTTACCATAAAATAGAGAAAATAGGAAAGTTTGTGAGGTAGCAACATTCGGCGGGTGTGAAGTGAGACGTGCGCGGAGGGTTTTTAGGTTTTTTGAACACAGTGCACTACATGGCTACATGGCTGAAATGGGGTTTTGAGTATACCTAATTCTGTGATAATCATTATTCACAGGCCTTCTGTCTCATATGAGAGAGAGAGACGGATTTAGGAGGGTGGGAGGGATTTGGTCATTGGACTGCTTAATACCGAGTTGGCGGGTTTTAACTGTAAAAAATAACATGTTAGTGATAATTAACGGTACGAACAGCTTAACGCACCAAGGCATTGGAGAGTTACAGTCTATTCACAGTAGGTACACACGATTACAATAACAAAATCATTATAATTTTGTTAATGCAAGAAGGGGGCTGTTTGACACTTCGAAACGCCATAAAGCAAAGTGAAGAGTATAAAAAAGGGAAAACTTATACAACAACTAAAAGACAAGGGTCAAGATAAGGCAAACGTGAAGCGGTACTAGTTACCCGAAAAGGCAATGTGAGCCTTGTTGTCTCTGACAAGGTGTTTCTGTACCAGGTGAAGTAAATTGCATCTGCCCGTGAACAGCGCTGGACTTTACGACAAATAACATAAATGGAAAACTAGATGCTATATTATTCTCGTAAGATCACGGGTTGTGTGTTGCAGGTAATTGAACTTGTACCCTCTAATCCGTTTCTACACGGCATAATAGAACAGAATACGTAATTTTAGGAAGGCTATATCTACACGTCTTTGCTCGAAGCCTTCCATCATACCAAACCTAATTGTAAAAAAAATTGTTCTAGCGATTAGAATCGACTACGGTATCGAGCTCCGGATATGATTTCCGGGACTGGCCTAACATTTCAATCAAGGTTCAGTCAGCGTCAAACAACACGGGAAATCTTAAGTAATAAAAGTTAGTTATTTTTTATAACACGTGATATTAGCTTAATCCCGCTATCCCGCATAGAAGCAGCGTAGTGAGTCTGAGCTCCAATTACTCTATTAGGAGAGAGGAGACCCGTGCCCAGAATCAAGAAATGTATAAGCCGATGGTGATAAAGTTACTTAATTGATCCGAGCCGCTTGGATCCCCCACTTTAAGGTGAAATCTTCGAGGGAGGTCTTAGTCGGCATATTGATGCAACTTGTAACAAATTAAATTATACCTTATAACAACAAAAGTTTTTCTTGTTCACGGTTCCACAATTACGCAGTTTTGTCTGATTATGTTTATAACTACTATTATTGCAGTGGAGATTACCTTAAAATTACAAACTGTATGAGCACGATTCAATATTTTAAATACGATGTTACATTATTAGGCAACGCTCGAATAAGCAGGAAAAATATGAAAACGTGGCGAAACAGTTTTTAAAAATAAATAATGTAGTGCAGAACTCCTTTGTGGGGTTGAGTATACGCTTTTACAACATGATTCCTAAGGAAATTCTTGACCTACCAATGCATACATTTAAAAAATGTGTAAAAACGCATCTAGTACAGCGAGGTTACTATACATTTGATGAATTCCTCAATGACAAGGTAGAATGGAAGCAGCCAGCCTCGCTCTCATCTCCCGCAAGATAGCAAAATGATTGTAAATGTTGATGTTGGAAAAGAGCAACTACTGAGTTTCTTGCCGGCTCTTCTCGGTAGAATCTGCTTTCCGAACCGGTGGTAGAGTCACACAAACATGCATACTTGACGTTTCAAAAGTGCTTATATTACCTACCTGGCCTACTTGAAATAAATGAATTTTGAATTTTGAATTTTGAATAAAAAACTATGCTCTTTGATAAAACTTTAACTTTAGGTAAGTAGGTATAAGCCAATAACAACGGCTGATTCTTGTAAATCGACGATTGCTGTTTCAGGAATTAGGTCTTCTCGTGCAGTTTTTGTATGGAGATGTAAAGACACACTTGCAAATAAAATATCTAGTAGAATATTACACCTCATAGAATATAACACAATCCTTATCCTTATCCTTACTAATATTATAAATGTCAATGTAAGTTTGTTTGTTACGCTTTCACGCAAAAACTCCTTAACCAATCCTCATGAAATTCGGTTCCTTTGGGAGAGGGGATGAGTGTTTGACGATTTTACACCATAACTCCGAGAAATTATAATCGATTTAAATAATTATTTTTATACTATAGAGGTTATAATATGTGTTTAATTTTACCCCAACTATGGTTGGAGAAAGAGGACAGAACTCCTCAGCGGACAGCAGCCCCTCATTTAAGGCTTAGCGATATTGAATACTTTAATTTTTTTTAGATCTACAACTAAATTTAATGCCACAACAAAAACCAAAATCAAAAGCAGACGAAGTCGCGGGCAACAGCTAGTCATAAATAAAGTATTAACTTTTCTAAGAAGTATAGACCTAATTCAAACAATCTTTATATATTTTAAAGAACCTCGTATAGTACCTGACACTATGGTAATATTTTTAGCCACGTTGGTTTAGGGGTTCGATTTAGTGTCAGGTGAGGATCAAGAGGTCCTGGTTTCATATCCCCGTACAAGTCCGAATTCTCAGTACAAGCCCGGAGTTAGGATATCGGTAATGTCAACTCCCGTGCCTCGGCGAGCACGTTAAGCCGTCGCGTCGGTAAGGGTTATTATCACTAACTTGTGACAATAGTCGTTAAAGCTCAGCTACTTCATTGGAGCAGCATGGATGTCTATTCTCTTATGAGGGATTCGGCCTGTGCCCAGCAATGGTACGTTAATATAAGGTAAGTTATGGGACAAAAATGGGAGGTAATACCAAAAGCATTCCGCCCACCTTCCGTCCCAATATCCACTTATTCCGGATAATAGTACCAAATGCCAAACACTGTGAAAGAAAAACAATATTTAGACATGCCGATTTTAGTTTCATACAGAGGTTTTGTAGAACACATACATACATACTTTTACATGACCTTAATGCAAGTTGGATGGTTTTAACCACAAAAAGAACTTAATATTCTCATATTAAGTTCTTTTGATGGTTAAAAGAAATTTAATATGAGAATAATAAAAAGATTTTTCGAAGTCACAGACAGACACTTACAATGTATTTATTTGTATGTTTAGATTTCATACTACATACACACTTCGCAACCAGAAAAATAAATTTAGTAATGACTTGAAATAAATTACACCGCAATATGTCACCAAAATAAAATAGATGTTCTATTTCATTCTGCATAATACCTACGGTACGAATCTGAGCTTAAAGTCGGCTCCAAGTGTTCACGAAGGTCATGTCTCATGGACTCCGGTAAACATTTAAGTACTAGGTATTCTAAATAAAATAAATGTAGTCAGATATTAAAACCGTACGAATTGAGGAATTTTGTGTAATTGCCTTCCGTCTAGTGTACATGATTGGCTTTATAAATATTATATTTGATTTGTAGCCACAAAATGGAATACAATCATCTTGACTAGAGAAAATTACAACTGAACTTTCCACGTGTTGGTTATCTCAGTTCATCCCATTTTCCATTTGATGAATCATCCGTGGAAAAACTCGTTAAAAGCGTAGGTATATGGATGTGTGTGTAACGCGCTTGGGGTTACACCCTATACATAAATCTAAGGCTTTATTAGAATTCAGGTTCCCTAGGGAAGATAGATAACTTTCTTCATTACATAGTCTTTCAGTGATATACATTATACAGAATTGACAAGTTTTTACATTGAACCAATTATATGAAAAGATAGATCGGGCATGTTTGAATTAAGCTAGCGCTAAGATACGAGTATTCCATCCATCATTTACAATATAAATTTTTAATTAACATACAGTTTCTTGGATTACTGCAGTACCTAAGCACTTCCTCTCTCTTTACATTTAAGCTCAGTTCTCTTTAGTTGAATTGCTCTTATTGCGCTCATTATAAACTAGCTCAGCAGACGACCATTTGAGATAAACTGTTTCGCTTCTATTTAAGTAAGCAAAAGTTATATACGTATAGAAACTTGTTTTGACCACTTTTCCAAGAATCCTACAAGGTTGGGGTGAGTTAGTGAGACCCCTTCGCAGTTCGCACTCCCAATGTCTGCGTCGAAATCGTTTTATAAATCATTTCACTGAATAGAAAATCTTCTGTTATACTAATATAAAGTTTATTTTCGTCTGTGCTATTGAATGAAACCTTTTTCATTCTATTTTTAGATTCCCCTGGTGAATTAACTTTAGTTTTTACGAACTTTGTTATAAGTCATGCTATATAGGAGGCTTACCTACTATTCTAATGCAGTTTTTATTGAAGACATAAATATAAAATACGCTAAGCTTTAATAATCTCTTCTTTTAAAGCCGGGAATAATTTATACTGAACACGCGTTAAATTAATCCACTTCAAACGTGAAGTATAATTGAGAACGTTGAAAGCCCTTAAAATGAGGCAGCTTGATATTACTAAGGAACGGTATAGCAAAGCAAGGCGTAAAGACGGGCTCTAGAGTTGGCGTGACTGTTTTATTAATTTAATTCTCGCACCCCAACTTGATAATCATTAAAATGTTTTACGCTGACGTTGAAGTTAATAAAGTTTGGTTTTAGAGTAGGGAAAATGGCCTCGATGTATTTCTGCACAACAAGGAAAATATTTTTATTAATGTTTGGCGTTATTTTTTGCAACCTGCAGCACATTAAAACATACGTACAAGGTCGTAACAAGCATAAGTTCGCACGCCAAGATGAGCGTGACGTTATGAGAATATAATCACAGCACAACCTGCAGAACAATAAAACTCACTTTCGTTGCAAAGATGAATTTACATGAATAAGTAAGGAATAAGAATTTCGTTTCGGAGTTAGCGACGCCTGGCGTGACGCCAAGTTTTCCTTGCAATTTTACTGCTCGTCGGCTCGATACACGGACATTTCGCAGCCACATTCTAGACGGGGTGGCAATAACCTATCAGTTGAACAGTGTACTGTACGCCTATACCACTTACTTTCGCCTTTACGGGTGAATCATTTGGACAATTTTATTGCAAAATCAAGTTGTGTAAAGATGTGCATGCAATATCAATGATGCGCTTATTTATTTATTACGAATAAACATAAAAAATTTATGTTTAAGAACGACTTCAAAATTTTAATTTGAATGAACATTACATGCAGCATCACATGCGTGGAATTCAAAGGAAATGCTAGATTCTGTCAATTTTGCTAATGTACCTACCTACGTTAGCAGAGTACACGACCCAATTCGTTGCAATATGGCGTAATGTAGAGCAAGGTTTAATTCCTTTAGAAACTATTTATTATCTTACCTTCGAAGAATAAAAAATATGAAAACTTAACGATTACCTATAATATAATAATTTTACCCCCTAATGTATTTTTGGAATACTGCTGCAGACAAATGCAAGTTTTACAAAGAGGTTAAAACTATTGCGATCGACTATTGGATTATAGATAACTCTTGATTATTTCACAGTCTTATAAACAGTGATGGAGTAAGGCATCTCCCAAAGGGAGGACTGGCGTATAACACCACGCTGGACAGACGGGTTGGTTATGGCATCAGATGGTAGTAGTAGCATAGAGAACGCTCCTGTTCGTTCTTCGCTATATTCCCTTAGTCGCCTCGTACAATACCCGCGGCAAGAGGAGGGGTGGTGACAACTGCCTTCTGATCTGACCACCCGGCACATGTATATCAACAAACAAAAAACAAGAATACATTTATTTTCATAAAAAAATCGGGAGAATCTTCAAAGATACAGAACCCTCGGTGAGCAGGTCTGACTCACACTTTGTGTTATTTTGTTATGAGTGTGGCTAAAAATACCGCGAAAGAATTTTAATCACAGGCTCTCGAGCAGCGTAAAACAGACACTGTTGAGTATCTGACAGGCATATCATGAAGTGTGAAGTTCTTCGTAACAGCTTTTAGAGACTATAAAAATACGCAAAAAAAAACCTAAACCTACCTCTATTTCTACATATATTTATAAGACTGCAAAATTTAAGGGCCTCCAAACGTCTAGAGTGCAGTATGAGCATCGAATCTTTATACTAGTGCTGTACAATTTGGCCGTTTAAACCGGCCATAAAATTTAACCAGGTTAATTAGTTCAGCAGCCAACTAATTAACTTAAACTAACCAGTTAAATTAATTAACTAGTTAATCGGTTAAATCAGTTAACTAGTTAACCGGTTAACTGATTAAACGGTTAAAAAAAAAAAAACTCACTAATATATTGAAAATTGTTACCCAGAATGGTTAATTTGCAAAACATTTTGTTATTAGTAAATAAATAATTTATTAGAGACGATTTTTAAACATCAAAAACAAATGATTTGTTACTATTCAAAATGATTCGTTATTATTTAATAAATCTGGTGTTTATTTATGAAATATTAACAAATCATTTAATGATAAATATTAACAAATCCTACGTCGATATTTGTTAACAAATCATATAATTATAAAATGTTTTAATTATATTTACAAGAAATTTCGCGATTTTGATACAGAAATATCAATAAGTTTGCTGATTGCGAAGATAAGCAACTTCTTTTTTAACCGATTAACCATTTAACTGGTTAATCAGTTAACCGGTTAACTAACCGGATAGTTAGTTAATTAGTTGGCTGCTGAACTAATTAACCTGGTTAAATTTTATGGCCGGTTAAAACGGCCAAATTGTACAGCACTACTTTATACACTTATATTCTTTTTTTGGTATCAATCTAGCTTGAATATAATGTGCTAGCTTTCAGTCACGATAAAATTTGCATACTAATTTATGATAATATACCCCGATATACTGAATACATCTGCGTTACCCTTTCGAGTGTACGTACGTGACGATTTATTGTTTGATTGCTTAAACAATCCCATTGCAGCAATCACGGTTGATTTGCTTTAATTTTTTGAAGATTACCTGTCCCCGAAACTCCAATACAGTTAAAGTAACACAACAACATAAAAAACATTTAGTGTCCACTAAATTATCAGATTTTATAATGCTGGTAGTAGGACTCTTATGTCAATTTAATTGACTATGTAAACGCTGTGTATGTTTCCGATATTTTAACGTTGATTTCATCAAGACGCAAGAGTGTCTTAAGTCTTTTTGTACAATTAAGATTTATGGTTTAAGCTCAAGCAAAAACTATTCTCCATATATTCTCAATGTTCAACTTATTTATTAAAGTTTCATGTATTTCCGTAACGGTGAGATTCTGCGTTATCCGCATTTCATGTTTCTGTATAAATAGCAGGCGAGACTTTGTATTGTTTATACGACAGTTAGTTTTTATATGTTTAGATAAACACATTGAGTTTATGTGCGGCTATTTTTATGCAAAAATCATGTCTTGGCTTCGTATCTATAAACCTTTTGTTTATTTCTCTTCTTTAAATTAACATCATATTAAAACTTAGCATAGTGTACTGTTACACGGTAAATAATTTTATATTAAAATTGTTAACTGTACCCAAAACAATGTATAATATGATCTCATTTGGAATTTCATAAATAATAAATTACAGTATCAACTTGCCGTGACTTACGGTGTGCTATTTCAACCCCGGTTCTCCATTTTAGATTTAAAATATCACTAAGCTCAGCCGTTTCATGTCCTAATTAAAATGTAATCCTATCTACGATATCCTTATGGGAAAGTGCTGCAATAACTGCTGTATTATTTTATGTATGCGATATTATTTTGTAGAATTCTATAATACTCGTATCCATCTCATATCAACACAATATTATAGATGCGAGCTTTGTATGTTTGTTTGGTGCCTGAATCAAACTTAAGTTATGTTTACCCCAACCACTGCAACGATCTAAAGGAAAATGTGGCACGTACACTATAAAGCCTGCAACCTTGAAATTGACAAAGTATATTTTTTTACCTCGGAAAAGCGCCTGGGAAACGTTCACAGGGGATTTTAAAAAAGCCTTTGATACATTTGTTTGGCTCTAGCTTAACCTTAACGATCTTCGCGAAGTCTTTTTTCCTGGAAAAACAAGCGGTTGCAGTGGGATGTTTAATAAAACCAAAAAAAAGGACAAAGCCGTGGGCAACAGATAGTTTAATATTATAATATCTACTTCAAGTCTCAACTTCATTATAGATGACCACAATGTTATCGATGCCTCGGACACCCTTATACTCGTTTTGATGTAACGAAGTGAACGTGTGTAGGCAGACAACCTATCTGAAATACGATGGTGCAAAGGACCGATGCGGAGAATATGCTATATCCAGATATTAATCACAACTAGCATTAAAGAACTCATCAATATCAATAATAACCCTAAACTATTTACATTATACCTAGCTATGTTTATATGTGTTGAACATTATTTTCATAAAATATATTTTTCTCTTGTGATACATGTAATGTGTCTTTTACATACTTTAAAGTTTTATACCGCTTCAATTTTTTTCTCTAGCTAGTTATAATCCTGACCACTATACCAAAGGTTAGACTGGTAAAAATACTTTAAGATATGAAGTTTCGCCTGTGCACATGTTACTTTTTTGTTCAACACCGCCATCATCATCATCACTTCAACTGATAGACGTCCCCTGTTGGACATAGTGTTTGTGGTTCCACGTTGCTTGTATGCAGCGACTCGTTTCATTTCGTCTGTCCACCTCGTTGGCCGACCAACGCTGCGTTTACCTTTGCAGGGTAACGATTTTTTTTATCGTGCAATAAATAATTAAAAAAACAAACAAACAAACATTACTATTAAAATATTTGCTTTGAATATTTGATGATAATTATTATTTTCACCTGCGAGTAGATTTTTATGGCTTATTAGTCAACAAGTCATAGAATTTGGCTTGCATAATTTTTTTTAAATATACCTACTACGCCACCCACAGCCCCAAAGTAAGCGTAGCTTGTGTTATCGGTACTAAGATGACTGATGAATATTATGCATAAATACTTATAAAATACATATAAACACCCAGACATTGAAAAACATTCATGTTCATCACACCAACATTGTGAGAATCGATCTCACGGCCTCGGACTCAGAAAGCAGGGTTGCTGCCCACTGCGCCAATCAGCCGTCTATGAAATATCATTTAATGTAGATTGCAAAAGTATTTGATTGAGATTATAGTGTGTTGCAATTAAATTGCACGTTCGGATTCCGCCCACGGCATCTGGTCGATAGCTACTACCTATTGCGCTGACACTGCCAAGATCGGGCTGCCAAGGTTTGCCGCGGGGGCGCCAGCATTGACTTTAACTGTATTTATATATCACTGGCTGTTCCTCGTGGTTTCACTCGCGTAAACAACGTAAGTAATTTAGCTTAATATTGGCCACTCTGATCGTAGATATAAACTTCCCTCCCGTACTTAATGGATTACTAATAAATAAATAAATAAATAATAACATGCTGTAAGGCTCAAAGTCTATACCTATTCAAGAAAGAAGTCAAACATAATATGATGCATCAAAGAAAAAATGTTAACTCGTTGTGCAGTTTACTAGGCTACACAAAATTGCAATTTCATTCAAGGGCAATTGTATATTATTTTATAACAAATTACCAAATAAAATCTTTGAGATGTCTCTCAATAAGTTCAGTTTATATAAAACGTAAGCTTACAGAAAAATCCTATTATAATAATTAAGGATTATTTAAACGATAAAAAAGCTTGGGTGTGAATTGCTCTAGCTTCATAGCTTAATATAAATTTACTGGAAGATGGTGATAACAAAAAAAAAAAAATACCCGTGTTAGATCTACTGAAGACCAGTATTTTTGTAGTATTTACGAGTACGTAGTATTCTTATATGAAGTGCCCCTTAGTGAGCGTACGAGAAAAAGCTTCTCAGTGAGCTTTTTCTTCTGGCTTCTAAAATAGCTTTTTATGAATAATAAATAAGTATTTAAATCGGTTCAATAGTTTAAAATTGTATCTATTCAGCACAACAATAAAAATATTTTCTTATAGTGTCACCATCATAAACACATTAGCTATTGATAGAATTACCAATAGTCAAGCCAAATCAACAATAAAAATCTTGGGTGTAAATTATTGCTCTAACCAGGTTGCTTCTTTAATAATTTTAAATGACAATGTGAAGTGGTGATAACAAAAAAAAAATAATAACCGGCTAAATTTGTTGTCGGCTTCTTTGACCAGTTAGTTTAGTTTTAAGTTGACGAATTTAGTTATCGCCATCAACTCACTTGTACTCGTATTTTACATGTAATGTGCCTATTTGAATAAAGAAATATTCATCATCATCATTTCGATTACTTCTTATCAGAAGAGAATTACTTATTCGTGTAAAATCAAACTATTTAATTTCTATCTCAGTTATATCTTGTACAGGTATGTAATATAACTCACTATTTCATCTTTATTTTAACAGTTTTGTTACATCATAATCTTAATGAGCATTGAATTCAAACAGAGATTGCGACTGCTTCTTGTTATCTTGTTAACGGCAATTGCGTTTGTGTTTTCGTAAATAATAATATAATCCGTCATTGCTGTTTCGTTCTTCGTTGATTGCAATTATTGTTTCGTAAGTTGGTACTAAACAATGGCATTGTAAAACGTTGGTAGCATTTTGCCGGATTGTGTTGCAGTTATTGCCGCAATGGTCAAAGTTTTGTTTAGCTTGGGAGTTAATCCTAACTTTTGAAACACGGATTGTTCACGTGTTTGTTTCAAACTTACCAAGAATGTTTACGGGTACGAAACTTTGCAACCGCAATGTTATCTACACTCCACTTATTAATTAAAGTGTGTTTTAATAATATAAAAAAAAACAAGTGTGATAAAATAAATAAAAACTATTCTACCTTCTATTTCATCAACTTTTGACCCAATACAGTTAGGTTTCGGAGTTAAAGGGGGGTGTGAAGCAGCTGTACATGCTACTCGTACATTTCTCCTTAACTCCCAGGAGGAAGTGCTGCTGAAAATTGACGTTAAAAATGCTTTCAACTCGGTGGATCGCGGAGTCCTCCTCTCAGAAGTTGTAAATAAATTACCACAGTTGTTCCCATATTTAGCACAGTGTTACCAGAATCCTTCGAGGCTAGTTTATAAAAACAACGTTTTGAGCTCCGCCGTCGGCTGCCAGCAGGGTGATCCCCTTGGTCCCGCTATTTTTAGTCTAGCTATACATCCTATAATTTCAACTATAAATTCAAAATTTAATATCTGGTATTTAGATGATGGGACCTTAGGTGGCAAAGTGAACACAGTTTTGGACGATCTTAAGAGTATCATATCAAAATTTGAACTGATTGGCTTACAGCTTAACTTTGATAAATGTGAAATATTTATTCCAAATTCATTTTCGGATGAATCGAAACAGCACATTTTAGAACAATTTAATAACTTGGCTCCCGGCATCAAAGTTTTAAATGATAAATCACTTCGTCTCCTAGGGGCACCTATACTGGAAACGTCAGTCCCACAGTTTATTGACGATTTAATTTCCCAATTTAGCAACAATTCCGATCGTCTTTTCGAAATTAATCCACATATGGCTCTAACTATTATTCGCTTTTGTTTATTTGTTCCAAAATTTACGTATTTTCTTAGATGCTCACCTCTTTGGAAATTTAATTTTTTAATGGAAAAATTGGATACTTTTATAAAAAATACTCTTGTTAATATTTTAAATTGTCCCATAAGTAATCAGGCATGGACCCAGGCCTCACTTCCGATAGGGTATGGCGGTCTTGGAATTCGCAAAATTTCAAGTGTTTCGCTGCCAGCTTTTCTTTCCTCTGTGTACAGTACACACACTCTTTTTCAAAAAATTATATCCAATTCTTTGGGTTCCATAGAAGTGTCATACTTGGCAGAGGCAAGAAATAGTTGGTCTGCTCTTAGTCCCAGTATTTTGCTGGTTTCTTTTTCTTCACAGAGACATTATTTGCAAAAAAACTTTTGACACACTTTTAGACCAAATGCCATCTAAAAGAGACCGTGCTCGTCTTCTCGCTCTCTCTGCTAAGGAGTCCGGCTACTGGCTACATGCTCTCCCTTCAGCTAACCTGGGCACTATGTTAGACCACACCACTCTATCGGTGGTGATTGGTCTTAGGCTTGGCGCCTCTATAATTCAGCCTCATCGATGCCACTGCGGTGACAGCGTTGACACCTACGGTCACCATGGACTCTCCTGTTGAAAAAAAAAAAAAAAAATTGAAAAATTATTTATTTGTTATCTAAATTTCATTACAAAACAATAGGCTAAGACCTCCATTTAGGTTTGGAAAAAACCTGTATTTGGAGGTCTCGCTCTTTCCCATATAAAGTTTACACATATACTAATAACATGACTTAACCAATTTAATACATTTTATAATTTTATATTTTTTTTTTTTTGTTTAGAATTTTTCAAAATCTAAACAAAAAATCATGCAAGCATGCAAATTTGTGAGTGTGTGTGTGTAAGTGTTTGAGTGTGTGTGTGTGTGTGTTTATGTGTGTGCTTTTACTTTAGAATCAGGAAGAGAGATTCTGTCTCATCGTACGTTAATGACTTTATCCAATTTGTTACTGTTTTTTTACAGTCATGTAGTTTCAGTGGATAAATATTCAAAACTCTATTTATTCTATTATACAGCAGACAAGATTGTTTCTTTAGTTGCCTAGAGGCAAAGGCTGTTTTTGTGTTAACTGTAGAGACAATGCGACTATTTGTTCTTTTATTTAAAGTTATTGGATCAAAGTGTAGTTTTTTATGAATTTTTAAGATTACTAAGAGTATATATAATTGTCTGACTGTTAGGACATTGCTAAGGGCATATAATGAGTTAGTGGGATACCGAAAACACTTAAAATGCATGACCTTTAACAAATATCGCTGAGCCCTTTCAACGTCAATAAATCTGGTCTTGGCAGCACCTCCCCATACAGGTATACAGTAGGTTGTTATGGATTGAGCCAGAGCTAAATAAATTTTTTTGAGTAAGTCTATTGGGGCAATAGCTCGCAACTTTTTAAAAATCCATGTTAGCTTTCTGACTCTATTTGCTACTAATTCTATCTGAGGGTACCAAGATAATTTTTGATCGAGGATAACACCAAGGTATTTCGTGGAGGATACCCTTTCAATGGTAGGGCAGGAGCAATTTTGAAAAGAAAGATCACCACACTTGTGAATCTTGATACTGAAATAATTTTTTGGTTGAGAACTATTTTTGATTGAAAAACATATATAATTGGTTTTGTTTGTGTTAAGTGTAAGTAAATTCGCGCTAAGCCAATTAGCTATCATGGTCAGTCCATTTTCAGTCGTCTCTTGGACTTCCTTCCAAGTATGCCCAGAAAAAACTATGGCGGTGTCATCAGCGTAACAGAAAACCTGACCATTCTTGAGCTTGATTTCGCACAGTTCATTTATGTAGACCAAAAACAAGGTTGGCCCCAGGACACTTCCTTGTGGGACTCCATAAGTGATATCAGCCATATCACTAACGTATTCACCTATTTTGACCCTTTGCTTTCGGTTACATAAATAATCCTTAAATAATTCCAAAGGTGTACCTCTAATTCCTACAAGGTCCAGTTTTTCTACAAGTTTGGGGACAGAGACGGTGTCAAATGCCTTTTTTAGGTCCAAAAAAACACAAAGACACTTTTTACCCTGGTCAATTTGGTCTACAATTAAAGAACTTAGATCAGATACTGCGTCTTCGGTCGATTTGTTGCGTCTAAAGCCATACTGGTTTTCTGATATTAAATTAAATCTGTCTAGAAATTTAACCAGCCTTAAGTTCAGACATTTTTCCAAAATTTTCGAAATAGAAGGAAACAGGTTCAAGAAGCGCTGGTCGCTTCTCTCGCCATAGCACCATCAACGACATCATCCGACGTTCTCTAGCTACCGCTCACGTACCAGCTGTATTAGAACCTATTGGTTTGGCGCGGAGCGATGGCAAGAGACCTGATGGTATGACGCTCATACCTTGGAGGCTTGGAAGGTCACTTCTGTGGGATGCAACTTGTGTTGATACCCTAGCTGCATCACACATCCAGGCCACTTCGTCAATGGTAGGTGCGGCTGCTTCCAGTGCCGAGCAGGCCAAGAGGCGTAAATATGAAAACCTGGATAGCAGCTTCATTTTTGTGCCTTTTGGTGTAGAGACTTTGGGACCGTGGGGTCCGGAGGCAAGAGCCCTTTTCAAAGAATTATCGAAAAGGGTTATCGAGTCTACCGGTGATCCTAGAGCGGGCAGTTACCTTGGCCAACGAATTAGTTTGGCCATCCAGAGGGGAAATGCTGCCAGCATCTTAGGAACTGTGCCTCGCTGCGGTGGTTTCGAGGACGTTTTAGATTTTATTTAGTTTTTAAATAGTTTATTTTAGGTTATAGTTATGTATTAATAAAAACTTTAACAATATAAAAAAAAAAAAAAAAAAAAAAAAAACTCAAAATAAATAGATTGTTCTTTGTCTAAACTGTGTCTTTTTAGTATTTTCTTAATAATTAAAAATAAACTTTGCACTTACCTAAATGAGTAGATTGCTTACATTATAAAACAGGTTAGAACTACTACTAATTAAAAACCTGCGAGTTCGTTTTTATGTTATTATTTCTATTTTTTATTACTTGCTCAATATTTGCTTTTATTTTTTAAATTCACTTTCAGTAAAAAGATTACTTAGGCGTATCTGCTTACACATATATTTACATTCGTAAGAGTAACATAAACCTTCCTAATATTGTAAAAGTGAGTTTTTTTGTTTGTTTTTTCTTACTTCACGCCCTAATATTACGAAGCAATCAATGGACTTGATTTTTTACTAAAAGTTCGTTAAAATTACCGAAGGTGACAGTATCACAGTTACTTTTCATCCCACGAAAACAAACTATTTCCATTTGTAAACAACTACTGTATTGATTTGTAATATACGCGGCCAAGAACGCGGGCAACATCTAGTATTAAATAAAAGTAGTAAAATGAATAATAAAGATGATGATGGCATTCAGTAATTCTTCAGTGGAGCAAAATAATGCATTTGTTCTTCAGTGGAGCAAATATTTGTTCGAACACTCCTATTGTCTATCACATAGACATTTTTCTTTCTTCTCAAACCTACCAGTTGGTACTTTTTCCAAGTGGGTCGGTTTTAAAATTCCCGAGTGAATGGGCTACTGAGGTGATAATACATTACATGATCAATGTATTGGCTGCTATATATAGCCGTACTTCGTGAATCTGACCTAGTTTGACGCGCAGTAAACAACTTGACATTGTTTATAGCGTTTACCTTATGTTCAGACATTTTGAGTTTATGTAAACCCGAAAGTATCATTAAGTCGTATGCCGATGCTATGTTACGGATCTAAAATGTATATAATTCTTGTCTTAAAATCAGGTTACATTTCAAATTTCAAATATATTACAGAGAAAATATTAAAGAGTCACTAAAATGCAGATGTTTTCAATAATCATTACATTCTTCTGCGTTTTCTTGATTTTTTACTAAAACAGTTAAAATTTTGCGTTTTTAAATATGTCTTACAACTAACGATTTAGTTATAGGTACCGTCGCACAAAAGATGAAGTAGGTACAATAGTAAATTAAAATTCAAAATCCCGTCATTCACACAGCTCCACCAATTTCATAAAATATATGACGCCGTGAGAACCACACCATTCGTTTTGTTGATCGCATCTCTAATTTTAATACAATGAAGCATTTCTGCACGTTTTATCTTTACACAGTAACTTTTCAATCAGAGACCATTTTTTTTTTGTGGTTATAAGCACTAAATATCTTAAAATAAGATACTTTATATTTAATCGATAAAAATTTGAACACACCTATGTGATATTAAAAAAAGTTAAATTACAGGCTTCTTGTACAATTCACACTCTCATGCACTTTAAACTAGAATTTTAACCATATTTATAGAAATTGAAATCGATGCGATAACAAGGCTCATTTTTGACGTTTGTATTGTAAAGAATTCGTAGAAATACCAATTTCTATTTGCCAATCATGAATGCTTTCTATAAACATGCAATACCTTCATGTTACAATTAATATGCACATAGTTAAATCGGTTTTGAACCAACGAATTAAAAACAAAATGTTTCTTATAACTATAATAGCAAGAATTACTATTGCTTCGCTTTATTGAACGAAATCATTTTATAATTATTACTACTACCTACCTATTATCCGCTATGTTATAACTCGTTTGTATTATGCTTGAATATTTACAAGGTTTTTGAGCATCCATGATAGAAAATTAGGTCTAATTCATACCTACATAGTAGAATTTTTGTTTTAATGATAGTGACATCACTATCATTAAAACTAAAACCTAGTTATTTCATTATATATGACAAGGAGATTCAATGCAATAAAACTCCTGACTTTCCATACCTATAGTGTACATTATTCCATTAGTCAAGCCCTTTCATTACACCGTTATTGAGGGAGTTGTGAAAATATAAATGTTTATTTATCAGTGGTGGCGGCCATCTTGGTTTCGAAATTAATCTTATAGTAGGTATAGAATTCTACTAGTCCTGCCCTTTCATTTTATACCCATAATGAGGGAGTTGTGGAAATGAATGTTATTCGCCATTTTGTGGCGGCGGCCATGTTGGACAGACTTTCATCAAACATAGCTATCCTCCCGAGAACTCACGACTAAAGAAAAACACTTGCAAAAGAAAAACAAACTTACAATCGGTTTATCTGTTCGGTAAATGCGATGCCATAGACAGACACACATACCCAAACGTACACGTCAAACTTATAACACCCGGTTGTTTTTGCGTCGGGGGTCAAAAAGAACGAAATACACTTATGTGTTATATAGATATGCTTTATAAGAATTTATATATTAGGAACATATCCGTTATATTTTATCAAAACATATTTCAAGCAGTTGGCAAATTGTTAATGGGAAATAACCTTGATAAAACTTAAATTGTTTGATGAAGATGTAATATATCCTATATAATAATATATTAAATTAAATGTACGTATCAATTATTATTATAAGTGTATAATATTACTAGGTTTTATTCATTTGTTGAAACTCGAAGCAGTAACAAGAGCAGAGCAGTTACCAAATTAAAAATAAATATATATATCAATTATTATATCATACAAAGTACAATTAATATATGTTGTATATGATTGTTAGTAGTTTGCAATAATTATAGGTAATTTCATGTATGTTTATATCTTATTAAATATTTTTTTTTCAATATAAATTGGGAAATGATTTAATATATAGTATTTACAAATTTAAAATATAAATATAACCTAAAATAAACTATTTAAAAACTAAATAAAATCTAAAACGTCCTCGAAACCACCGCAGCGAGGCACAGTTCCTAAGATGCTGGCAGCATTGCCCCTTTGGATGGCCAAACTAATTCGTTGGCCAAGGTAACTGCCCGCTCTAGGATCACCGGTAGACTCGATAACCCTTTTCGATAATTCTTAAGCAGTAACAGATATTGTATTTGGGTTTCTAATACATGAAGTGTTTTCGACAACACGTGAATTGAAGTGTCATAAACACTATAAATAATGTCTACATATCTGAAAGCCATTTATGAGACACGATCTCAGACTATGCTATAAATGGTTGGGTGAATCATCGAATATGAGATCAGAATATCTAATTTGAATATTACAGAAAAGCTATTTTAAAATCATGTAAACAGTGGCATGTTATGATTACTGAACGAATTAAATTAGCATTTTTACATGAAAATATATGTAATTAGCATTTTTTCGTCATGGGATTCCCTGGTGGTTACGGTGGAGTCTTACTGACTAAAACCCCACGGTGTTCCTGCTCAGCCCCTGATGGCGGAGCACCAACCGCGACTCCGCCAGCGATTATTGACAAAAGCATACCCTCCTCGGGCACTACGTGGCCAGTGTCGCTAGTTAGGAGCACACCAGGTAATTCGAGTACCGTCCTGTGGGTCATGGACAATCTAGTTTCTATTACCCAGAAATCCACTGAAGGCGTCAGAAACAATAAAGAACCTCCCGACCTGTGCCTTCGACGCAGCGAACGTTGGCCGTCCGTTGGTGCCCTATACCTGGACGGGTCATTTCCTCCAACGTCGGAGGCACGTTACGTTGTCAACTGCCCCAAAGCCAGGTCCGTCAGCGAACAATTAGAATTCATTCGCTGGCTAGCCCAGCCCAAACCAGATGGCCCTTTTCCCCTTGGGTCCTTTCTCCGTTGGGGGTCGGGGCTACGGAGGAATCAAAATGGATCCACAGGAATCAGGTACACGTGGAGGCTACCCGGCACTCCAGATATAATTAGCCTAAAATAGTGTATTTGCTTTTGCATGTTAATTAAAGTAATTTAGCCATTCTCTTAATTTTTCTTCTAAAGAATTAATAGAACAAAGTCATTATGAGGGTTTACCTATACTTCGCTTTCATTTTGATTGCGAAGTAACAAACAGAAACCAATTTATTTGTTTAAAGTAAATTTCAATCTTATTATCTTGTTTTAATTATCTTATTTTTGGCATACATTGACCATCTGTATGATTTTACCTTCTCTTGTTTATCAGTATTATTATATCTTCATTCGAAAACTTTCAGTAATAATTGATATTTAATTAACCTAATATTGCCAAGAAAAAAAGCTTATTTACCATCACTGTACATATTATGTAAAAAAAATTTTTTTAAATCTCTCTACATGTAACTTTAGGCTTAGATAGCTTTCTTTTTAGTACTATGGGGTTTTCCGGTTGCCTATATTTCCTTCAACTTATATACCTACATAAGAAGATGTAGAAGAGCAGTTTTAGTTGCGAAAGCATAAATAAAGCTCTACAAAAGCATGAACAGTGTAAAAAAACGTTTTTACTATGCATAGTTGAAAAGCTTGGTGTACTTACGAGTACCTACTTAATAAAGCCAGACTTATCATTCATTAGGTATCGCGTGCAGCTGCTGTGGAACAGTTTCCATGTACCTACCTACTTGCATTAGTAAACTGCATACCTACCTACCTTTAAACATTGGTTGACTCTGTTGCGCAATACTGCATTTTATGGTGGTACCTACGTGCGTTATTTTCCTACTACAGCTGAAAAGCGAGATATAGTTTTAAGTTAACGATTGAAGTTCTATGGTGATAACTTAATTCTTCATTCTCAACTCACAATAATGGTAACATATATATGAACCCCTCATTAGTGCCTGTGATAGGTCTACATAAATATAACATTTTAGAATTTTAATATGGATAAGACATTTTTTACTATAACAGTTACCTACTTTATTAGTCGAGAATTGAGAAAATCTTTTGTTTCAATTTCTTCTAACTGCAAGACTAAAATAAAACTTAAGAGATAATAATGATACACTACGATAGTCGGTATCACAAGTAAAATCATGTGCGTTATATACACAGACTATTTAACGAATATGCATAATTATCGACCGTTAATTAGGTCAAGAACATATCGACAATAAATCAACCCATATGTGAATTTAATGAGCGTCTCATTTTGGCTAAGCCAGTGAGTTTCGAAAATGTAATCGATACAGTTTAAAACGTCCATTGATAATACTGAACAAAAATCAAGGACTGCGCGTAAATGTTTTGTAATAATGGATATTGCATGCGAATAGTGGGCGGTCGTTAGTGTAAGATAGCTTTAATATAATACAGGCGTAAATTGTGGGTTATACGCCCTTCTTATCAATAACCATCTGGTTCTAGCTCAATGCACGACGTGACGTGCTAGGCGGTTAATAGAGATCTAACAGCGGGGAATCTTGATGCCTAAGAATACTATGCAGACACACACACACACAAAAATTTAAGTAGAAATGCCTCTTTTGTAACCTTGATTCAGATAATCTAACATTTTTCAAAAGAAAAAAAGAAAGAGCTACACAGTCTTTGTTATATTATAGATACAGTTTACGTACCTATATCAAACCGAATGGCCATGACAGCAAAGCAGAATGGTATGTATGTGTTGTGTGTATGTAGCTTTAGGTGCTTAATAATATCATAAATGCGAAAGTGTGCTTGTTTATTTGTTTATTTGTGTGTCCTTTCTTTACGCCCGAACTAAGCACCCAATCAACTTTAAGCATAGAGGTAGTAGAAAGGACAGAGGTGTAACATAGGTTACTTTTTATCCCAGAAAAACAAACAGTTCCCATGGGATTTGTGAAAAAAAAGTAATAAACGCAAACGAAAATACAGGCAACAGCTAGTAAAACTATAAAATTGCGACAACAAAGTAATTAACTAGCGTTTGGTGTGAATACCTACTGCAGGATTTATTAACTTTTCAACAAGCAGCCATACTGCCGTTTTTACACAACGTGTATATGAATGAAAAAAAGAAGATTAGACCAGTGACAATATGAGTTATTGGTTTACTTACATACAATGAAGCAGAAAACTATTAAGTTTTTCTCGTAGCAACGCAACCTACGATGTGTTTGAGGCTTCTTACCGCGAACTGACGATGAAACGATAGCACAGGGAATATAAAGATAGAAATATCAATTTAGGAAGGAAGGTGTGAATGTAGGTACTTTCCTATATATCAATGGTTTGACTTGTCACGCAAGACCTAACTAGCAAACAAATACGCTTTCGCAATCATACTATTTGTTGATAAGACAGTCAGCGATCCATACTTCGATAAAAGTTACTACAATTTTTAATTAATTTGCAGTATAGTTTTAATTAACTTTCGCACTTTAAAAATGAGTCAGAAGTTACCCCTGGCTAGAGCCCAAGCAGTGTGAATTATGAGTTGTTAGATTGTTTAATAACATTGTTTCCAAATAATAAACCGTGTGAGACTATATACCTTAGAATCCTTTCTTTATTTTAGCATTTCACGCATGGCTAGGCATAGGAAATTCTGCATTGGGACATTCATTAACTAATGAAGACAATTCAAAAGATTGTTAAACTATAAAATGATGTAGAAAAAGACCAATCTGCTAAGTTTTTTTCCGGCTCTTCTCGGTGAGTCACTACAAACAGACTGACTTGACGTTTCTAAAGTGCTTATAAACTAGACCTACTTGAAAGCCTCTTATCGTTGAATGTGTGTATACCAGTAATTATATCTCACAGGATAACTGAAAAAAAAAACAAGGAAGACTTTAAAGAAACGGATAATTGAAAACTAAGATAAAAATCCGCATTCTATCTTAAAGTTAAGGGCACGTTGTTTTAATGGGTAGTGAAAATCTATTAAATTCAATCTAGGCTGATTGCGGATTGTTTAATACTGGCTTAGTTTCCAATAAACGATTATGCAATTAATTAGAAAGACTAAAAAGACAAGACTATCTTGGTTTTTTAGTTGTAGGTTTTCGTAAGTACCTAACCTCTACGTTCTGAAGAGCGATTGCAAGTTATTGTCGAAAATTATATTTAATGTATTCCCAATTAATAACTTTATTTACATTATTATAGTTATTTAAATCTTTTTGGACGATGTCATGATCATATCACAAACACCTTTTTTGGTCAATCAGTCAGTTTATGACGACGGCCAGTGCAACTTTACCAAAACCTCGTGCGTTGTCGATCCAAATAAGGATATTTCTGACAAGATCTTGCTTTGAACCGAATATGTGTAAATGAGTATGTACTGTTTAATTCTTTTATTTATTTACATCATAATTAAATAGAGATTAATAAACAAACAAAGGAAATAATTTATATAGATGCGTGCAAAGCCTTTCTTATTGATTAACCAATCCGTTACAAGAAACCTTAGATAAAAGTATTTGTTATCAGATTTATTCTGTCATCATAAAGCTAAAGTGTCGTTAACTACAAAAACCAAGTATCGAGATACGATCGAAAAAGCGCGAAAATATAAATAAACGATACCATTTGATAACTAATAAACTTTGCAAAACTTGAAACTATGAAAATGTAGATATAACAACAGAGCGCTTTCGAATAACTGTATTTGGAAGTTTCTAGAGTAAATAATAATTAAACCAGAAGATTTTTGGTCTAGTCTAAGATTTTTTTCTCATAATGGCTTCTGTGTACGTAAGTTAAATATCGTTAGGTTACCCTGTAAGACGTTTTTGGTTTGGATTTTCGTTAAAAGACATTTAAGTTATGGAATAGTGTACCATTAAAATTACTTTAAACATTAAAGTAAAGTAAAATCCACTAACGACATTATAGTAAAGGAATTGAAGAAAATAACCTCATTAACGCTTTTAACGCCGCAGGCATTTTAGACTGGCAATGTTAGTAAAATACGTTTGAGTATGTTGTCATATAAATAGGTAACTATGTAAAGACTTTCTTCATATTGCTATATCGAAAACTACAACAAATAGGATAATACTGGTTAGATTGATCAATAAAAAAAAATCTGAGTAAGATAGCGTTAAAAAATCTGATTTTGCCAAAGGTTGGTTAACGATGTTATAGCTTAAGGAGGGCAGTATTATACTTAGTTTTCGTCTACCGGTGATACCTTATTACATGTAACTGCATGAAACTCACTTATATAGGTATTGATTTTTTAGTTAATAATTAATCACATTGCTTTTGATTTGAGGTTATTGCAATGTTCAATTTAAGAGAATTTATTTTTCTTAGAGGGTATGCAGATGATATAAAATGAAGAAAATCTCCAGTATGAGTTATAAATACCTGAGGGTAGGCTTTTTATAACTCTTACAATGCCTATCCTTAAGTTTTTTATAATTCTTACTGGAGATTTTCTTCATTTTATATCATCTGTATACCCTGTGCATACCATCTATGCACGCCACTGATGCCAAGGTTACCTAGTTACCTAAATGTTTAATGTATGAAATAATGCTCAGTTTTTCCTTTTCTTTATTTTTGCGTATTTTTAAACGATGTCGTATCTTGGAAGTTAGGTTAGGTTATTATAATTTTATTTTCTACTAAGATATAATTTATTTCTTGGCTACTTGACTCGATATACGATACGATGCAATTCCTCAACCGTCAACACACAAGTGCCAAGGTTCAAAGCGGCATTATTTATAACCGTTACATAATAATAGCTCTTGTAGTTGTCATATTACAGGCCATGCTTCTTATTAATTTCTAGCAATTTGTACAAACCGAAGCTACTAAGCGTAATGTTCTAGATGACAAAATGATTTTGACACAGTTCGTTTACTAATAAAATTGTGAAACTTCATAATGTAATCTTAACCTTTTATACAGATTTATTCAATGAAAAATTGTATGGTACATACTAATTTAATTTAATAATTTGCTATATATAGCATATACATATTAGTATATACTGTATGATGATTAACCACGAAAAACCTGATTGAGTTTTCGGAAATCCTAATCTGTTTGTCAGGGTTCTTTGCAAAGTCTGTTCAAATTCAATACTTGTGAAACTTCTTCTTATATGTCTTGTCTGCACTTTTATGAAAAAGACGGCATACTAATTTAGAGAACAGAGTGAAACCCTTCTCAATGGGACGAGAGATTTAGGCTTTAATGCTTGTTATTATCACATAATCACGACTGATGGCTTAACGTGCTCTCACAGTAAGCCAACGATATAATAAACCGAAACGTACCTATATGGTCAACACATACATCAACGAACCGTTAAACTATTGTTTTGTAATGAAATTTAGATAACAAATAAATTATTGTTCATTTTTTTCAAATTCTTAAAATCACGGTAAATTTGTAAAATCAGTTAGTTAGTTACACGGGTGACTATTGGAGTCGAGAAGCTAAACGCTGCGGAATGATAAGTGTTTGTGTGCGAACACTGTTCCTTGAAATGCTATTAAGAAAAGAGAGAGCTAGACAGGTTGTAGAACAGGTGATAGCTCATATATACTTATTTGGCGAAACAGGCTGGTCGCCTCCGAGATGTGTCAATAAAAACTAACTCATAACTTTCTAAAGATATTGACGAGAGCTACGATGTTATTCATTGAAGACCGTGCTCATAGTTCATTGATATGATGGTGTTACTAAACGACACTGTCATGACAGATTTGGTTCGCTCATCAAAGACACAGGCTTTGATACCAATGCTATAAATCTGCACCTTTACGGGCAGCTTGTACGATGTATCCAATGGAACCGACAATACAAATCACAAGACATTCATTTATTCCACTACGAGTTAGCTCTTGAATGCTATCTTACCAGCAGGGCTAGCGCAGGCAGGAGATAAAAATTATGTCCCCTGATTATATCCCCCTGCAGGGGATATAGTTAACGTGTTCACCTGCTCGGCTAGTATTGGCAGGAGACAATAATATCCCCGGGGAAAGGATATAAATTTATCTTCTCCCACAGCTTTATCAACTAGCAGCGCACGGCAAGTGGAAATAATATCCAAATAATATATGTGTAATAATATTACAAGCCGGGGTAAACTTCTCTTATTCCATGTTCCCGTGATTCAGCAGAAGGATACGTTATATCGGGGGATTCAATTTTTATCCTTTCCCCGGGGAGATAATTGTCTCGTGCCCATGCCTTGTAGCTAAAGCCCGGGGACATTGAAAAGGAGAAGTTCACCCCCGTTTATTATTACACAAATATTATTTGGACATTATTTAAACTTGTGTGCCAGTGCTCTGAGTGTAGATAAAGCTGTGGGAGAAGATAATTTTTTATCCTTGCCCTGGGGATATCATTTTCTCCTGCCCATGCTAGCCGCGCTGGTGGTAAATGTTGATGCAGTCTAAGATAGTAGCGAGCTAAAACGTTAGGGGTACTGCAGTTTAAGTTAAACTTTGTACCGGACCGCTAAAACACTTGGCCGCACGTCTTTATCGGTAACTAGCCACGGTCAAAGCCCAACCAAACCAGATCAGAGATAATATAGAAATTATAAATTCTCATTTATTATATGTTATATATTATATTCTCATGCCGGTAATCGAATCCAAAACCGCCACTTATAAGACCACAGAACTCACCATTGCGCAACGGAGTTTGTCAAAGGGAGTTAAGTTATGCAGTGTAAAGAAAATAATCTGCAATTACAAATAGGTACCTGCAAGTATGCAGTTTGATCATATCGCCTTCGTTTGTTTTATATAACCTACATTTTCTATGTAGGTTCGAAACTATACTTCCCGTCATTTACTCGTAATTATCCACAAAATCTTTATTTAATTTTTACTTAATTGTTGTTTACAAAACTTCTTTAGGTACTGTAAATAGAATAACATCACAGCTACGTACACGAATCCCATTGAATAGCTGCAGTTTTTTTTTTGTAAAGCCGTAGATATGATATCTATATGTATATTGTATGCATATAAATTCGGAAGTATGTCAAAAGAGATTTCGTGTTTATATAACTCAATAAAGATTAGCGATGACGCATGTTCCACAAAAGATCGCAAGAAAGATCTACGGCATTTTATCACTTGAAGCCTTTGCAAAACGAAAACGAAATATGTAGGATATTTTGAAACCCGACGCAAAAGCGATGGGGTGCTATGTTTGACGTGGCTATGTGTATGTGTGCGTGTGTGTGTATGCGTGTGTGCGTGTGCGTCTGTGACATCGTACTTTTGGGACGGATGAACTGATTTTGTTTTTTTTTTGTTTGAAAGGTGAATTACTCGGAAGTGTTCAAAGCTATGTTGGATAGGTCCGAGATGGCCGCCACCACAAAATGTCGAATTACATTTATTTTTCACAAGTGAAATCAAATGAAAGTATTAAATGAAAGGGCTTGACTAGTAGAATAATGTTAACGATATCGATAGTCAGGGGATTTTACATTTTTATGTTTCTATTTCTGTTATAAAGTTTTCTCTTAATCATATTGTATCGTACCTACGTAATAGTTTTTGTTTCTGTATAGTTTTTGTTGAAACAATGATTGGTCTCTGACACCCACTTTGGAAAGCGATTACACCTACTGCCTACATACTGTGTGACATTGGCGAAAGTTGCCTTTTTTGTTTGCCGAAATTCGTGCCAGGCTCCTGCGTAAACATTGACCAACGCGGATGTCTCTTTAAATGTTTACGTGCAAAAATAGACACAATCAAATTTTTAATCACTGCTTCAACCTACTTTTACTCAAGTCTCAAAGCCCACGTACATTTATATTTATACGCATTTCATAGATACCTACTTTTCATATAGTTTTTTAGGTTGCTATTATTTAAGATAAGATTCATCATCATCTATTAATGGCTTTTGCGGAACGCAAGAATTTTCTCATATCGAATGAGACCCACCTTTCTATTCCAATGCGGGTTGGAGGGTATTAAAAATAATTATCAGATGATATATCAATTATCACCGACATACGAGGATGGACACCGCTAGTTTCCTAACTGTGGATTGCTTGGCACTCAGACTTTTTCTCTAGAATAACCACAACAACTGATTGGTCCAACCAGGACCTAGAGATCTGTAGTTATCGAACCACCAACCAACCAACCTATGAGGCAGTTAAAATTCAAGGCAAATAGTAAAAGGTTTCTTTAATTATTTAAATCGTAGTCAACAATGAGATCGTAGTTCTACAACTATGATAACTCTACAGTTATCATCAGAGCGTAATGAAAACAAATAGAAAAAATACAGTTTTACATAGTTCCACCACAATTATTATTACGATACAGCATGACGTGGAACAAGGAAATAATATAATCGCATTAATAAGAATCTGCTTTTGTTACCAGCTTCTCTGCGAACTGAATTTAATATATATATAATTTTTAAATACCAATAAACCACCGCCGAGGTCAATGTCCTACGAGGCATATTTACTTGCATCAATAGAGGGCATTTAATTCAGTAGCCCGCATCCCGGTCGTCGCTCTTAATTACTGTGGCTTAAAATTTGATATTCCCCCCAAACAAGGAACCGTTCATTATAAGTCAAATAAAAATTGTTGTTTGCCAGTAATTTCGTGAATATAGATTAAATTCAAACAGATGCCACTCTTTGGCATGCTAGTATGTAAACTTGTAGCTTGAGGCTTACCTGTAAGTGCATCTTTTCACGGTTCACGCTCTGCTTGAGTCTGACATCTTTATAAGCCGCATAAACGTTTAATCTAATTTCGACTTTATTACCAGTTTAAAGGTTGTAAATTAACATTGACATATTTGGCATGTGTGCACGAGGTATGAGCTAGCGAGGTGAGCAACTAGAACATAAAGAAAAGTGTCCTTCAGCGTTGGTACTTCGTTTTGCGGAGGATATGCTCTGCAATATTCATTTCAGTCCTCTTCTAGACTGACAGTGTACTACTATTATTATCTGTGCTATTAATAATAGCTGTGTTGAAACCTTTAATATGATAACATAAAAAAACAAATAAAAAACTGTTGACAATGTGAAAATAATATTTTTGAGGTAACACTTGGAACGATAAATAATACTACTACAGTTAAGGACTTGTATTTTTGGTAAGTGAAACCCCAGTTTTTCTAATCGATAACACTCTGCGATAGATTCTTCAGTCTATTGAAGTTGATATTTAAACTGAAATGGAACGCAGTTCTGTGCACGTTGTTGAATACAAGTTGACTGCACGCTGACAGTCGAGTGTCAGTATTAGTGAAGTTATAACAATTGCAATCTAACTGCATTTTGGTTCTTCTAGGTTTCAAATAGATCACATTATCTAGAAAATAGGTACACGTAAAAACGTAGGTAGTACTAGTCAACTTTTCATCGCAAATTTAATATTTCATTTTCACTATAAGTAGCAGTATTATATAATGTTATATAGTTTGAACAAGGTATTACATAACATGGAACCGGTTTTATAGCAATTAGAATTGATTGAGGAAGACTTTAATTGCTTCGGAATTTTATCTCGACTAACTTGATCGTGGCGAAAGAATTTCACCAAGAACGCTTTATAAGTACCTACTTGTAGATTTTGATAGAAACCTGTATGATTTAAATAATAATCTAACCGGAAGTTATACAACGTTTAAAGGAAGTAACAATATAACAACTGGGTATGCGATAGAGAGTATTTAAAACAATGCACATTGTTCTTGTAATAATAGTTGATTTCAAATGACAAAAGTTTACATTGCTAAAAAGTTATACCAGATTTTATAGACTCTTCTGTTTGTATGTTTAAATATAACATATCACAGAAAGATTACCATCATAATGGTAATTCTATGTATTGGTCATTAAATTTATTAATTTCTCAAGAACCAATATGGGAGAGCTGAGGAATTTAATAATAATCAACTTAGTGTTGTGTAGTGCCGTAAACGCCTTCGTATGAAGTAGACTTTTATGGGTAGTAAAAGTTTTTGTTGATCGTGTAGTCTATATGCACTTGCATTGAAATAGATATAGAATTCGAGAGTTTAAGGGGTTACAACATCTGATTATCTTTAATATCTTTAGTATATTATCTTTAATATCTCCAAAAATTACTAAAATGTAAACCAAACAAAATAGGTCTATAGGTAGAATAGTTAGGTCTAACTACTCATTGTGACCTATAATAGTCATTGTGAGTTACAATAGTTTTCTGTTGTCATTTGAAGAGTTCCGTCTTCTATCAGAAATCTTCCTCTTCAGACCTCTCAAAATAAAAATTTAACCAAGACTAAAAAAAAATTTATGTTTCGGTTATTCACAGTACTTGCATCATTGAACCAGCTATAGTGTGGTGGCTATGCTCGATACCTCAGCATCTCTACTATAAAATGAGGCCAGTTTCTCCTACTATAAAGTCCAAATGAATATTACATACATTTTTGAATATTACACAAACACATACACACACACTGATGTATAAAACGTTCAAAATATGAAACCTAGTACAAATATGATTACCAGCGTTACCTTCGAATTCAATTTCTTCAAATCTTTATTTTTTTCTTTTTGTTTTAAACGAGCCATATTTATAAGGAGGGCACTGTCGCCTATAACACAGGTTTATACCTAGCTTAGGGACAGTTGATTTCTGTATATTCGTGTTAATTATAACATTAATGTAAGTTATACCTATTGTGCAGATTTAATGTAAATTGTACCTATGTTTTATTGAACAATAAAACAAATATATTTGGATATATTTGGATATTACCTAATAACAATTTGTTTTTAGAAGTTTATCCGATGCTACAGAATGTAACAACGAAAGTTCTATGAGTTTACGCTCGGTTGCTCGCAAGATGCACTTAAACTTGCGGCTATCCGAAATGCAGGTAGCCAAAATTAAACAAACTAACAGTGTGAAAAGCAACCTTACGGAACTACACCTACTAATGTAGGTGCCCAGCCTGGGCACCAATATCCTGTATGTAGTTTTCGGAGCGACCGAAGCGTTCTTGCCGGCTACCGCATTATTTTCTACAGTGCGTTTAATTGGGCAACTAGCTGCGATGGTGATACATACCGTACAATGCGTAGAAACAGTAAGAGTACACATGGCAGAGCTGGCTTGCATAACATTTAATAAGAGTCACGGTACTTACGCACGAACAAAGATTACCGCTGGATTTAAGTACCTTGATGACATCATTCATCATTTTAGTATAATTTATTTGATTGATTCGACATTTATACTGATATTTATTTAAATTATTATGCAAGCGCAACGATTAGTCACATCCAATATGTAAAAGGAGATAGGTACCAAATGAAGCTAATGGTTTAAAAAAATCTCTCATTTAGTTTTCGGTGGAATCACAATGCACCTTCTTATCTCCTATTAAATTTGTAGAATTTCATGATACTAAATAAGCTTTTAGTCTATAAATTAGAGGTGCAAAATAGAGATCTTAAAATCATCTTTGTTTTGAAACCAGAGAACGATGGCATTTGATTTTTTCATATTTCACATACAATATTTTGCGTGGGATATTAGGGCTATATCTGATTTATTTCAGTTAAAACTATGGCAGTGGTTAATTCAAAAACTATTTGCGTTTCGGTTTCACATATATAAATAATATTATATAAGTATAAGTCTCAGAGACGGTACATAATGTACCTCCAAAGCCTTTGAAGTATTATTTCGGTTTTCATTTTGATAAAAAATTATTGCTGTTTATTTGTTTTTCTGTGCATCTTAGTAAACAATTGACTGGATTTTTAGCAAAGAATTAGAAATGCAGAAATGTGATATATTACCTACTCACGCTACTTGGTATCAAGGCTCCTAGGGGATTGAAAGAAAAACTTTGTTATTACATTATGCTCACGTAAAAGATGTTGAACGTATTTTGGTAAAATTTTGTATGATTGTTTGATTTCATTATGTCTCAAAATAATAACCCCTAATATGTTTAAACGCGTTAGTTGAGTTTGTTAGTTGTCTTTCCAATATACCACAACTTTCGCACTTATAAAATTATAACATTAGCAGAGATACACTACACGCGGGCAGTTGGTTATAATTACGCGGAACCGTCTTGATCTCAAACGTATACTCACTCGGTTTTATTTCATTACGGCATTGCCAACCGCGAAAGATTCGTGACGAATTATATGGAATTGAATTTGTGGTCTCATACTCGTACATAACGTGATCAAGTCTAGATGCATGTCTTCCTGCAACTAGCGTTTACACTAGATTTCAATTAATAACATGCGGTAAGGAAAAGTTTTGAGTTTCTACATCTACATAACTTTACAATACAGTATACGATATTATGGATACTGTATTGTAGAGAGATACAATATTATGGTGTATACAGATACTATACTATCTTGTCTAGGTATAGATTATTCATTCGATTATTCTAACGTAAAATTATTCAGAAATTTAAAAAAAAGATGATTTCAAAAATGAGTTTGCAGTCTTTCTTACTAACGTTTCGATAGAACCTGCCCTCCGAAAAGATGAGAGAGAGAGAGAGAGAGAGAGAGAGAGAGAGAGAGAGAGAGAGAGAGATTGAGAGTTAAATTTTGTCTTACTTGTCTTATTTTGTTTTAAATAGTCTTTTCGTTACTTCACTGTAAGGTTTGTGTAAGAAGGCATGCATTCATAAAGAAAATCTCTGCACTGCATGGCGGTTTTGCCTGCGCAGAACCTCTTTTTAAGATGTGCAAAAAAATAACTCTTTATGGAAAATCAGATGATTAGAGCTCGGCCTATCCATATTCGCATGTAAGCTTTGACAAAGTACTCCCCTCATTGTATTATTATAGGTTATTTTACTGGGCCCTGAGTACCTAATAAATTACGTTTTAATTGCTCTCCGTAAGTAGAAACATAAATAATATTTCTAGTGCTTACGTAGAGAACTTGTTCGCTGAGAACATCTTTATCAGGCCATCTATTCATAAATAACTGTCCGTTGACTTGCAAAAATAGTGGCTCACAATAGCCTATGAATAAATGTATTGGTTACATCCTTGTCGTGCGTGTCTTTTTATATTTTGAAAGCCTGAGGCAAAAGAGGGGTTTATTATTTGACCGCTTTGAGTATTTGTCTGATTGTTTTTGTGTCATTGTTACAAGGAAGCGGATCTGTATTATATATATTAAATTCAATAAATATAAATATATTACGACAATACACACGTTGCCATCTAGCCCCAAAGTTAGAATAGCTAATGTTATGGGTGCTTAGATAGCGTATTACACCACGCAGGCCCAGTACGGATTGGAGGACTCACACACCTTTTAGAACATTATGTAGAACTCTCAGGCATGCAGGTTTCCACAAGATGTTTTCCTTCACCGGTTTGTTCTGGCATTCGAACTCGGCCCCCCGAAAGTTAAGTCAAACTCGTACCCAATGCGCTATCAGCGCTTATTGTTTTTAATAAGACACTGAGAGACATTCATGTTATCACACAATAATTTTCACGTTGTTAAAGTTGAACCCACGGCCTTGGACTCAGAAAGCAGCATCACTGCCCACTGCGCCAGTCGGCAGTCATTTATTATTTTTACTCCATTTATTAATTAAGAAAGATATCGCTACGGAGTCGCTGGCGAATAACAAGTCATAGAGAGTCATTCAATTAAGAAACATGGTCGCAACCTCGTCACATGATACAAGCTGAGACTTCTTCAAGATTGTGAAGTATCAGTTATATTAAACTAGCTGTGCCCGCGTCTTCACGCTCGTATTACCCATGTTAAAGCCGCGTGTAAAACAGTACCGACACTGACTGACTGACTGACTGACTCACAGAAACGAACGAAGGAACCAGCCAAGACTATAAGTCCTAATCAACATTAGCACTTGCAGCCATTGCACCCATTTGCAGGATCAGCACTCCCCTCAGTATGAGTAGGAGTTCACGCTGGACCAGTGCGGAGTAGTAGACTTCACAGGCGTTTGAGAACATTATGAGAAACTGTCAGGCACGTAGGTTTCCTTTCGATATTTTCCTTTATCGTTAAAGCGAATGATATTTTAATTGCTTAAATTAAAAACGAACATAACTCCGAAAAGTTACAGATGCGTGCATCCATACTCGGTCCCACGAAGTGGAAACCGAAGCTCTAAACACTGAACTATCACCAAATAGCGATTAGAAATTCAATCACTCTAATGAAGGTGTTTATTGAATGTAATCGGTGCCATTAAGCTATGCAAATATAATTTCGGAAATGAAGTTCATTAAAAAACCAGAGATTTTACGCGGACAAAGTCATGAGCATATTATAATATTTGAAAGTTTTTTTTTAATAAAATCTGTTTTAACTCCATCTTAATGTTATAACATGCATGACAACTGACAAGACTTGAGGTCAAATGAGGATGTAAGACGATACTCCTATGCATATGAAAAAAAAAGAATTGAATTACTATATTTCTACTAACGAAGGCCTATTCAAATGTTCTTCTAATAGACACCTCCAGTTTCCTTCCACAGCGAACTTTATAATGTTCAAGGTTGAGATGTAGAATTCCACTCTCATTTTAGCTTCTTCGCTGTTTTATGTTTTCGAAACGTCACATTTACTTTCAAGTACCTACTGTTATTTTGGTAGTTTATTGAAGCGCGTCGTAAAATTTGAAACACTGAAAATATTTTCTTGGAGCACATAAACGTCGCCAAAATAATTCGTCAATTTACGTTATATGTACCTAATAAGTTAATTTGCACGTTTTACAATTACCTATGTTAAATGTATGATATGTAGTAAAAATACAGAAAAATTGAAAATTTACACAAAGTGTACAATTATAAGATAATTAGATTTATATATATATATAGATAACAATCGCGGATTTTTATAAAAACATACGTCATAAAATCATAAAATCTTAAATGAAAAAGAAAGACTGGCAAACTGCAAGATTGGTGGTGTGTGTTTGTGACCAGGATAAGTATTAAACTAATGAGTAATTTAAAATGGAATGAACATCCTTTTTACAATCAGAGTTATAAAAGCACTGACTATCCTTAACTCTTAATAAGACTCATAGGACGTTATCTTTGCTTTTTACTTCGTGTTTTATCCCAGACGAAAATTAACTATTGAAGTTTATCTAGCATAGTTTCGCGCTACCACTTTCGTATGTTTAACGTTTCGATCTTTAAGATACAATAAATCATAACGACCTAAACCTTTCACGGGCCATTATACAAAGTTAAATCTTAAGATTAATACATTAAGCTTAATTCAAACGTTTTTTATCAGTATACTTTGTTGACAAAGTTTGTCACACACAGTTGTGATGACAGATATATTAATATACTTATGAAAAGGGCTCTCAATTTGCTTTGATGTGAGGAATAGTTAATACGGCTGTTTAGTCCGTTCTACAATGTTTATGTTATAAATAACTGTGATGGCTCAGGAAATTACGAATTAATTTGTTAGATATTAGTTGTTGGTAAAATAATTTAGTATGCTAAACCAACATTATAGATATCAAAGAGGAAAGAAAAAGATGAATTCTGAATCGCTAGAATAATTAAAATATGTTAGTAATTAAACCAAAACATGTCAACACATTCTTACAAAGATTTAAGGAACTTTAATTCACATTATCAATTAGTGTTCGCCACGAACTAAGAAATTTTAATTTAACAACGACGGCCGTTAACCGGCGGGAACGAAGGTAGTCAAATTACCAGCTCCGGGATGGGGTTGATCATTTTAACACAATGCTCCAATAAGTACATAACCATTGCTGGCAAACGTAAAGAATCGAACCCAGGACCTCGTTAGTTGGATAGGCTAACAACTAGACCAACAAGGCAGTTTTACGAGAAATGAACGAAACAATCTATATTTCTATGTTATAATCTGCACTCTTTCGTCCAAATAATATTATTATTTGACAAAAGAGTACTCACATCGTGTTTAATTAGGTACAGGTATGTGTCTACCAACGACATAAGACTGATATGATTAAGATGGTAAATTAACCGCATGAGTCCCAGCTTTCATCGAAGATGAACATTTGAAATGCAATCATGTATGCCTTCCCGTCCATCCATATGGAACGCGTCTAGTCTACGGAATCCATTGTCCATGCCGGCTAACCGGCAGTTCTATTTATAAACCCAATCAACAGACTGATTTGTATCTGTGTGCTCTCTTTATATGTAAACTAGCGAGCAACCGGGCTTCGGGTGCAATGTAGATACTAATGTGGGCAGTTTGAAGTGATTATCAGTACATTCCGTAGTACACTTATTTAATTTATCTCGATAGTTTTTAAGCCAGTTATTTTATCGTTAACAATGTAAGCGCGAAAATTACGACATCACATTTCAAATCTTTGAATTTCTTTGCTTTTCTTTGCAATAATATGCATGTTTACTACATGATTATGAGTGACGTGTGTTGACGCAGTTTAGATTACAGTTTTCACCGACCCTCGACTTCCCGCGGGTGTCGTACACGGTGATTAAGGGAATATGACGAAGGACACGGGCAGCGGCGTCCTCTATGAAGAATATGGTCCAACTCTTCCCTTGAGTGGCCTTTAGTCCAGCAGTTGCCTACAGGATATTAATTGCATTAAAATCCGTTGCAAATTTTAAAAGATCTAAGCGCAAAAAAATTCGTCTGTTTATCCCTGAACCAATTTTACATTTTCACAAGAAGATATTGCAGGTAATGATATACATATATAGGCTTTTTCGTCAAGTTATCATCGCGAGAATGTGAAATGAGAGTTTGTAAATGCTGTTTAGATGGTTACATGACCGGATACGATTAATGCATTCTATGAGTCGTTGAGTTCTAAAGTATTTTAACTTACACTTGTAGGAAGTATCAGTATCAACCATTTCAAATTACAGAGTATTTTTAGATTTATTTCATTCCAAATATTAATAAAGAACTAAAAGAAACGTACCTACTTCAAATTTGCGTTAGAGGTAACTTTAAATTTCGCTGTTAACAACAATAACATAATAATACACCACACCAATCGGTTTCCCTTGGATTTCCTAATCCTAAGGTTGCCTGGAAGAGATCGCTACTAAGCGATAAGGCGGCCCTTTGTATCCTACTTTTTAAGTTTATTTTTGTAGTGTCCTTTTTTTACTATTTGTGGTGTACAAATAAAGTGTATAAATAAAAATAAAATAAATAAATAACATAGATTACCTATAATTTAAGTTATACCAATCTCATTTAGAAGCACTCAAGGCAAGGATATTTTTAGGATTTAACTTAGGATTTATCTTATAATAAAGAATAACCGCTAGTAATTCAGAGATTACCATAAAGTCATGTTTTTTTTCGAGTTTGATAGCACTTATGAAACGTCAAGTATATTGTCTGATTGTAGTGACTGTACTAATTTACCTTTAGTGTTGTAAAGTAAACATATTAATAGAGTGTTATATCTAACTACCCTATTAAATGTAAATTCGAGAGCACTTTCAGAAATGTTTTCAATACCATTTAACTGCACGAAACTAATAGCCATAAAACGCTTGACACACTATCTGGTGTCCCAAATTAATCATTTTGGCGTGTCCGTGTAAATTACCCACACATCGTTACAGTTTTTGTGGCCTACTATGCCTATCTAAGTTCTTTACTGCCGATAGTTTCAGGAATTCGCTTTTTAATTGCCCTACGTGCCTACTAACCTAGCTTTATCTTGTGAGACTACGAATAAAACCGCACAAGATCATCGTTGCAAATAAATCTATCAAAACAATGCGAATGGAAATGTTTCTGATGCCTATTTATTGAACAATAATATTATTTTTAAATAATAATTTTCATCGTTTCATTCAAATAGTTCAGGATTCAAGTTAGAAAAACTTATTTTTATTTCAATTAAATAAACAAATAATTTAATGGTATTCTCATTTTAATTTTATTTATTAACTCTTCACATATAATATACATCAAAGGTCTTAATTTAAAGGTGTATGCATACACTCAAAATATTTTTTCCGTATTCCCAGCCGTTGACAAAGTTTTGCTTTGTTGGTTGTTCATGAAGTATATAAAAGATTGTAAGATATTTAAGTTATCAATACAAAGACGCAAAGGGCTAGAGTTTTGGTTGCCATGCTCAGGCAATTATAGACTAAAAAATCATTTTATGTCCTATTCCGTAAAAATAGAAAATATTGTCCTATATTAAAGACTAGTGATTTGCCAATAATATGGGACAGTATTATCTATCACGTTCTTCACCTGAATATTGAGATAGAATTTTGAATAGGTAAGTAAATAGCCAATTCACTTGCAAATTAGGGTCGTTTTCACAGTGATTTATGTATAATAAATTGCCAGACGATAGTTGCAGCAATAAATGCCTAGGTAGGTAAGTACTAAATATAAAATCAAGGAGAGAGGCGCTAGGTCGGTAAGGAGGGCGGTCCTGTGGCGCCAAGCAGCCAACTTTTGTCAAGGACATCGCATTTACGTTGTATTGTTATACTACTTGCTTGTTTCTTTAAAATAAGTTTATACGTAATTGAAATAAGTTCCATACGAGTTCAACAGCTCTTGTACTTTATATTATTAGCATTATTATCACGTCGTCTCACTGTATTGTTTCCTCTTTTTCTTACAATAATATCTGTTTATGTGTACTTACGATGCATACGAGTATACATACGGTAGTTAATGTATTGTATATAGGTATTTTTAGCCCTGTATTATTTGCCAATGTTGTTTTTCACTTCATAACAATGTGATCTTTTGCAGAATAATAATACGCCATACACTTGTATATGGCTTCTTTCTCACAGGAGAGTGGCATTTAGATCCTTCACACTGCTGCAATGTGGGTTGGTGGGCTTTAACGATTATTATTATCAAATGTTAGTGATATATTATCGGGAGCGACGCGCCTGCTCAATGTGCTTTCCCAAGTACGGGATGTACGTCAACTTAGTTCCAATTTATAGAACCTATTTCATTTATTAATACGCAAGTAAAGTAGTTTTGTTACCCGCTTCATACCTTCCGTTCTTTCAACTTGGTCCCTAAATCAGGCTTGAGGCTTGTGAATTATTATGACAAAGTTAACAATTAAAGAGTGCGTGGGTCGGAACAATAGAATTTGTGTTGTCATTATGCTGTGTGCAGGGAGTAGGGGGTATAATGGTTAATGCATTCGGTCGCCAGAGTCGACGCTGCTTGCACTGTCTGTATGATCAGGGATGTCATACAATAAATAATTAAAAACCCCGACCAGCATGACGGTGGTTCGCTCTCCTCTTTGTTGGTCTAACTGCGCCGTTAGTCTCGTTTTGAGCATATTCGACTGAGTTTTTCTATCAAGAAATTCTTAGCATCAGCCCGTAGTTTGATATAAACCCGTGCCTCAGAGAATACGTTAAGCGGTCGGTTTACGCCTGATTTCTTTCCGGGCGTGTTGGTGATGTCCTCCCAACGAAACGTAGTGGGTTGATATGATGATGATAATGCTTGATAAAAAAGTACCTCTAGGTACTTTATTTCCTACCTAATCTACACAAAGAAACACATACACATAACACATAGATTTATAATTGTACACCTTCCGGTCTTATCGCTAAAAAGTGATTTCTCTCAAGCATCCAAGCAGCAATTTTAATTAATTTAATTTTTTTGCATTATATACATACTAAAACCGTCTCGGATCTGTAAGAAATACGGGTAAGTGAATGAATTCAAGCGATTTACAATTTTCTAGCCCTACCGATTAGAGGTTTTTGGCTAGGAATAGAGCTAGGAAAAACCTCTAATAGCTATAATATGACTATTAATATTATAACCTTCGATGACAACCCTACGCACAATGAAACCAATCCATTGGCTTTGTATTCTAAGCGAGGCGGGGCATTCGTTAGCCGATGTAATTGCGTGAACAGCTAATGACTCGATTTTCTTATTACAATACTGCATATTAAATAAAATATGCCAGGCAAAATAAACATATTGATGTGTTAATGTATTTAACCTATTATAAAAAGCATATAGCTTATCTCTTATTAATAAGCATTTTTCATTAGTAAATTAATATTTACCTACATCATTATTTGTGGAATTATAATCTTGTGTGGGTATATATTCGTATCGATATCTATACCTATATCTAATTGTGTACAATTCTAGGTCAGTATTATAGTTGCATAACATTTGTCCTTTGGATAGTTAGCGCTCAGTGCAGGAAAATAAGTAATTAGTATCTTGGTCATGCAATATTCATTCAATATCAGTAACTCTTTTTTACTGCACGACATTGAAAAATTATTTAGCTTACCAACTGGCTTACACCATTTGTCATATAAAGATTCACTACATCAGTATTAAATGAGGATCCGTTATTTAAATAACGTTTTTAATTTTTTTTAACAAGTTAACTGTAATCAGGAAAATTGTAACATCACTCTCTGCTAGAAAATCTGAAAGTATCAAGTACAAAATCTTGTTGTGACCTTAGCGAGTATTTTTTATTGGAACCTTTTTTGTCACCATTTAAGTTTTTCAGTGAGTGAAAAGTGCGTTGTGTTCACCTATTGCGGCTTATGCGGGACTTGTGGCAGTCTGAGTCAACATTGAAATTACTTTCTGATACTTAAAAATCCAATTATTTTATCATAACATCAGTATCAGTTATAATTAAGACATAAACTTGGTTTTATTGGTACTGTTTATTGTTTCTTGCTGCACATTTCTTTATACTTTTATATACGACAATAGCATGTAATACTTGTAACTATTATTTAAAACAAAGTTTATTGCAAAACCGGGTATGGATAATGGGCTACCGATCTTGTTTTCTGCATCGTTCATTTCCTCGTTGAATAAATTAAAGAGAGCTCTAGCCCAAGGTTTAACTGGATAGATCTAGAACCCCGATTACCTAGGTCGAGCATGTTGACTTTTGCAAATGTTTAATTACCTTTATATAAACATAGAGTAGTTTCGGAGCGTCGTCGGTAACAATCAAACTTTTGAAGGAAAGTAAACTTTTATTCTTCCTTTATTTGTACGTTCTGTATCAACTATGGATTTTTATTCGATACACGTTCCTTTAGCATCCCTTCGTAAAGAAGTGTAGTCGAACTTAAGCTGTAAAGCTAAAATAAATAAGTATATTTTACAATCAAATAATATAGGAACGAGTAGACCTGGATTTGTTCATAGTGTAACAAATATTTGTAATGGAAGGTTGATATTTATAATTGAACAAACTCTCAATAACATTAAAGACAAGAGGAATACCTGAGGTTGGTCTAACTTAGTTACATCTGCGAATATCCAACAGTTGATTGCAATTGTTGTTGATCCAACTGGGTAAATAATCAAATTTCGGTGGTCTTATTTAACGTTTATCTTTCCTGCGTGAAGCTCGTTAAGCTAACGACATCACTTATTCAAATCTAATGAGTTGTTTAGAAAAAACTGTCAAAACAAATAAGTTTAGTAATTTAATGGTAAATTATTCGTTATCTGGCAATGTTTAAACTCTTGCAATTACAGTACCTAATGTTTCCAGTTTTCGTACGATTATGCCGTAATAATATTAGACCGGATAATAATAAAGTCCCTGTAGATATATATAATATAAGTGCGACAGTTACTGACACATAAATGGCTGAAACTCTGAGCTACATCTGGTATCACACGATCCATGTAGTAATACCATTAATTTTGTTTATCTTTAATGGCTTGGCTGTCAATTTGTGTGGACCCGAATCGTACATATCTAGAATTCGTATCGGACACCAGGCATTTACAGTTATACCGAAAAGTGGCTTTGGTATCACGAGCTTATTATATCTAGACAAGCAATATTCTCTGTATGTGTTTGAAATTGCTAAAGTGCCCATCGACTTTAGTATAGAATCAAGCGTTTTTCTTTGTTTATAATTCTTATTAAATGCCAGTGTGTTTGTTTGTTACTTTACGCTCTAACTAAACAACCAATCGACTTTATTTTTGCCATGAAGTTAGTTAAAATGGTGGAGAGTAACATAACTGTTATTACTACTTAATAAGTTATTGTTCCAGGAAAACAAACGATTCCAACGGGATTTGTAAAAAACCGTAACTAAACGCGGGCAATAGTTAGTATTATTATATCTATCTCAACAGTTGAATTAGGTTTACATATAGAATCGATTGGCGTAACAGATATTCACCATAAAACTCGTCAATTTTGTATTACTACGCGATAAGTGCTCTCCGATACTGTACCGACTTCATAAAATTATTTCAGACTAATCTGCTAGACTAGTCATATAATTCAAATACTTTGTCATCGTTGGTCGGTTTGGAGGTTTGTCAAAAGGCACATTTTGGGCCGATTTCTCTGACCGTTGGTTCATAAACAAAAACTGAGTCACGATAGACATTTGTTAGCGCTATAGAATAACTTTTGTTCCGCACGTAGGCGTACGCTATGCTGTGTGCAGCTGTTGGTAATCAACATCATCGTCAATTATGTAATATGCATTAGTTTATAGGCATCGTTTTAAATGATTGCACAAAAGTTATTGCAATGACTTTACATTACGAATGGACATACTTGCAAAGTATTAAAAATACAAATAAATAACGCCTATTATTTTTATTTAATTTTAAATTTATTATCAACGTTGTTGTTACTTTAATCTAATATATGATGAACCAAAATAATGATATCTATATTATTATTTCATGTTTTTATTATAAATTAGAAAACCTAAGTCCTAATAAAGGCATTAGTGGTTTGATGCCGATTAAAGTTTATTATCTTTTAGAAACAACGTACCTACCTATGGCATTAGTAATGTACATACCTAGTGTTTCGAGTCTTCACATTTTCTAGTTGAATTTATATAAAGAAAACGCTGCTTAGATTAGCTCAAGCTTAAAACTATTTATAGTTTCGGAAACGTTTGCGAAACTTAATCAAATCGAATCTCATTACAAATCTTAACATCCTTTGTCGTAGTATAATAATGGGAGTACTTACTTATTTGAATAAATATAACGATCAATAGGTATATATGGATACATTATTTGATCAACAAAGCTAAATAATAAAGGAAACTCTAGTCAATTTATTTTGTCGTTCCTAAAAGGAAGTTACCGTTTGGACCTGAATCGTAACTAACTAGATTCATCACTAGTTTAAAGCAAATAACCCTGACGTGCACAGCGCGAAACGTAACCACGAGATATGTACCTAACTGCTACCTATTGTTGAACGCAAAAATACGTTTTAAATAGACTCTATTGTCCTATTAAAGTGATTATCTCATTAATTAGTTAACATTTCGGCCTTCAAATACTTGAGAGGCAATCAACGCGTGATCTGTGTGATTGCAGAATCGAATTTGTTTTTATCACAGGTTCTAATATATTTTTGTACTACAATCGGTTTTTAATGGCAGATATTAAATTGATCATGTCATGACACGCAATTTTATACAGAAATATCGGATATTATTTATAGTTTTCTTTATTTTTGACGAATTTATTTAGGAACTATACTTAATAAAATTATTTTCATTTTCTTATTATAACCCCTATCTCACGTCATGTGGAATTTGGTTCAACATGTCTTTTTTAAATTTTAGGACAGAGTTGTTGTTTTGGTATATTTTTTTACATCCGACTGTCTAACCATCCGACTAGCCTGCCTAATTATTTCTATGTATTGTTGACATACAGGATAAGCCCATTTCCCTTTAGGCTTTTGGATTGCACTGAATAAGTTAACATGATCTCTATGGGAGAGCTTGTGTATATAAGTAGACATTACTAAATTGATTTGCTATCATAAATTAGCTGGTTACTAAAGTGCTAGGATGTTTGGAGCTACGTAATTATCACCGTAGGTACTATAAGTAATAGTCATACTGGCTCGTTGCTATTTATGTCGTTAACCTGTCAGTCTTCAATCAAGGATAATACTGTTGAAAATGTACTCAACGCCCGGCCTCGATTTTTTGTTCATTAATTTGGCGACGTTTGATGAATCAATTTTTTACGTAACAAGAATGCTCACACATGCAATGTATTGTTGTACAGCACAAATAGATCGTTTTAAATCAAACAAATAGCTACATAAATTGAAACCTGTTATTTCAGAGGAAACTAATTTAGGCATGCGAGTGAACGAGTCGCTTGCTCATGCTGCGTGTATGTTTTTGTACCATATAAGCTCCTTGCTTGAGGAGGGTACGCTACGCAAGTTATAAAATTAGAGAATTGGTCATACAGCCGCTTCAGTTGGGCCTATTTATATTGCCAGTATTCTTCCATTTTGAGTTCTCGCTGGTTGAAATTATCCGGCGCCATGTCGCTCCTTTTATTGTCACCGCCATGGTTTAACGGTTCGTTTTTCTTATGACTCATTTACGATGTTTAAAATATCACCAATGGATGGTACTTGCGAAGTTTAGTGCTTTCTGTTTGCTGAGAACTTTAATTATAGCTGAGAGAGGCAATAAAAAGGCAAATATGGGATTTTACTGTTTAAATTTCACAGTGTATAGACCGTGCCTGTTAAAGTCGAACAGCTCGATTTTTAACATATACCTAAGCAGGTAACCTATATAAAATTTTCCTGTTATTAAACATTGTTGACTGTTGACACCAGGGTCGTATATATTATAGTACTTCAGATTTAATAAGCTAAGTACCAGTTTTACATAAAAATGTTGTACTCAGATCTTCATAATACACTTCTTATAATATAGAAGGTAGAAGTTAATATTCGTATTCAAGTATAGGTAAGGCACGAATAGAGTGTTGGGTTTTCTGGGAAACACCACGTGATTCGCCAGCTGTTTCAGAGACAAAAGTATTCTGTCATTGTCTCCAGAATACAAACTAGCTTTATATTTAATTTTGTCATCAACGATTTACGTACTCTGCGATACTCTGAAACTTTTTTTTGCGATTATTGCTTTTTTTCGGCGGGTGCTTTCCCGACGCTTTAAGTTTTTATAATGCTTAATACTTATATAAGTATCGTATATTTCGACCGTTATACATATTATAAAACTAACACTTGCCTTGCAGAAATTAAATGACTCATCAGCGTTCGTATAAGCTTATTACAAACACAGATTGGTGCCTGCCATCTATTCCCAGTAGCCCACATAGAGATATAAACACTATATAGTTTTGTATTTGTTCTTGGAACTCAATAATTAAAGCTACTCGTTCATAGACCAAATAACATAACTTGTTTTATAGATCCAATATGGAATAGTGAACCTAATATACGAGTAAGTAGCTAAATGAAATGCGTTATGATATGATGATTTCAAAAAGAAAATTAAAGTTTTGCTAGCCTTAGAAAAAAACAACGATAAAGTGAGGACATGTAGTCACCAAAGCAATAGAAACTGTAATAACCTTGTACAGTAAAATCTGCTAAGAATAAAACCAACTGACATTTATTATTGAGGAACAAAGCATCCTACTTTCTTCTAATATTATAAATGCCAAAGTTTGTATCGAAGGATGGATGTTACTCTTTCACGCAGAAACAGTTGAACCAATTTGACTGAATTTTGAAATGGAGAAAGTTTATACCCTGGATTAAAAGGATGCTTTTTATCCCAGAAAAATTTTAGGTCCCTGCAGGATTCATGAAGAACCAAATAACCGCGTAAGAAGCCGCGAGCAACAGCTGGTTTGACATAAATGATACTAGTGCATTTGTATACAAGAATGTATAGAAATAACTTTGAAGACGAAGACTTTGAACTTCAGATTAGACTACTTGTTATATAACTACCTACGCATATGTTTTTTTTTTACACTGTTCATTGTGTGTTATGATCAGTGGATACTCAACCTAAATATCGATCGTGTTATCTCCTTGGTGGTCCCGGGGCAGTTACTTATAAGGAAAGATTAGTTAGGTTAGAGGTTGCCCCCACATTCAGAACGCATTACAATTCTCACGATTTCTAGTGACATTTTTTGTCGATATCTATTTTAATCCACCCTTCGACATTACTTACGTTGATATAAACACGACGTGACATGATATAAGCTCTGTGTTATTAATGAGAACGGTTGAAAACGCAAAAGGCTAAGTGTGGGTGAAGCGTAGGAAAAAATGAGTTATATATTATAGATATTCGTAACATTAAAAATAGTTCACGCTTTAGTGTGGGAGTCGGCATGCATGTGAGTAATAAATTTATTATTTTATTATCTTTATCTTATTAGGGGTTTAGTAATGTAGAAAAACCTTACGGGTTCGCTAAGGTTATTTTTATATAAGTCAAAAGCTATGCCATTCAATTAATTAACTCTGTTCGATCTATTGTATCGATGTTTACTCGAAACAAAATAAAGTGAGAAAATGCAACCACGGAATAATAATTTTCATAACAACGTTCCTTTTTTTCGTGATAATTAATATAATTATAACTGGTATTTTATTTGTTTGCCATAAGAACGAAACCCTATCTCATACGTCTTGTAACGACCTCTTGACCAGTTATTTATTTTTCAGGTGTCGAACTAAAGTTCCTTACATTTGTAGGGTTCTGTACCAGAATATTCGACTATCACAGCTTCATACAGCTTTTGACTTATCGTGAAGAATTACTTATACCCACCTAAATACCACTCACTTCCACTAGCAACCCTTCTTGTCCTTTCTTAGTTCATAATTATTTACGTCTGCTACTGCTAGGCGGCAATACCTACGTTTTGGATAATGCACTATCTGAATAATTGACAAAAACACTTAGTTAATCGAAATTGAAGGTAAATTTAAACTAATAAAATCCACTAAACAGTTTTCTTTTGTTTTTGCATAACCATAGATATATACTTAAAGAAAAGTCCTATTTAGCTAAAAATTGTTGCACTTTCAATAGTATGTGAGTGAATAATGATAACAAGAAGAATACCCAAAAATATTATTTGCTTGCTTCTGGGAACCTTGAAGGTTTAGTCTGAAGTATACGAATATAATATTATTATCAACATGTCACTACCATGTACAAATTATGTGTGTATGCATCAAAATTATTTAATACTTCACGTACCGTATATATTGGTAAAATGCCCAATAACGTAGGCACTATTTAGGGCTGTAGGTTACTAAAATGTCAAAGCAGTATATTGCCCGTGAAATGTTAACCTGTTCGGTATCGGCTGAGCCGTGAAGGTGATCGGAGCCCTGATTATTTAACATTGATGAGAAATATTACAACGTTAAACCGGAAATATCGCAACGTTGAAGCGCTGCAATGTAAAACTCAAGTTTCTTCCTTATACTTGTACGAAAAACTATTTTTCGTAAAATGAACTACATTTGGACCACTCCAAGAAATACGAATGAACAAATAAAATAATCCATATACCAAGTAATTGTTTGTACAATCCATGTACTTATTTTTTTTTTGCCAAAAGTACTCTACTTAAAAAACCAAAGGATATTTAAATTTTTCAATCGGTTTTAAGTCGTATTCTTCTTTAAATTTTTCACGACTGCTTGGGACATGCGGCTTTTAGGTTATCGGTCTTATAATAATATTGTATAAAAGTGGCCAAAAACAGCGTCAGATATTCGACATGCGCCTCGCGATAGTTGAAGCACGTGCGAGCGGATTTAAATCACAAATGATCATATCCAAACTCATCACCCGCTGTTCAGTAGAGTCAGTTAAGACCCTTCTGATGGCAACTTGACAAAATCTTGACACGGTATTAGTACTTCTGAGGATAACACAACGATAGTGCGATAGAAAATACTAGTAGCGCCATTTAGTTACAATTTTGGTACTACGAATAAACAATTATTGTAAAGAGTAATTAGTTATTTTCTTCTTTCTTTCTTTTGGGTTTTTCTGTGTGTCACTGTAATTATGAAAATAAAAATAGATTGCAAACTTAACCTTATAAATGGATGATAAACTCTAAGATAGTAAGCGGGCCAACCTGGTAGAGGTATGGCAGTAATATTAAACCCGTACCCATATATTTTAACGCAACGTCGTACCAGAATTTGAATCGCTTGGTGGCACGTCTTTAACGGTAGGGTGGTCTAGCAACTAGCCACGTCCAAAGCCTCCCGGACAGACCACATAAAATTAAGAAAAAATAAATTTCCAAATCCCCTGCAGGGAATGGAACCCGGGCTCTCCAACCTAAAAGCTAACAACGCCTACCACTACGTATTTTAACTTACTAATTAATGGAGGCAATTGCCTGTCTAACTCTACAGTAACTTTAAATTACTTTTATCGTTCTCTACTTAAAGTAATCGCGGTTAATCTTTTAAATTACAATTCATTTACGTCCGCGAATTGAAGCCGTCAGATAATCAATGACTTCGCACGTTGGTAAAATTCAATTTTGACACATATACAGGAAAAGCTTTATAGGTACCCATTTGCAAGCATTTTTATAATTTTTTAATCTTATTTTAAAGTTCTGCCTGTCTTTTGCCGCATTTGAAGGAAGTAGTACGAGTATAACAATTTTAATGATACGGAAATATCAGTCCCTCTAATACTTAATTAGGAGGGAGCTCCTAGGAGAAAAAAGGCCTGTGCAGAAAAAAAAGCACTTTAAATTGCTGAGGTTGGTGATAAGTACTAATACTAAAATATAAGGAGGATATGAATTTGACGAGTTTTGAAAATAAAATCTAGTCGCGTGATGCGTCAAATCTAGGCTTAACACGGGGTAGCAAAAACTCACGCCACACTCAGTGAATGCTACTTTTGTTAAAACTTTGTTGTTCTGTAAATGAGAAGCGATAAAAATAATTTTACTTCTTGCCGGTTTAACCGGATAAAACAATATAAATAAGTACCTACTTGCTTTTTGTAAAGAAGAAATAAACTACCGTGGCACAGGCGGCCGACCTTCGTATCCGGGCCTCATGGTCGAATTGCAGCCAGTGCATTGTTCGTTGGACGTTGTAAAAATAACTGTGAATTGTGGTCATTGCGATAAGCAATTAATACTTATTTCGCAACTTTATCGACCAGTCATTAGCACGGGATATTGTTTTATAGTAGCACCAATGTCTGCTTTTAAGTTTTATTAACCTAGATGACAAGTATCGGATCCAAGAGAGACAAAAAGTGCTGTTCCTATAGTCCAGCTGAAAGAACAGCTATTTAAACTAATCCCAGAAGAAAGATAAAAAATTAAGAAAAGCTGCACATCTATAACGAATGTTTTCATTTGCCATATAAACCGCTCAAACCGGGTCCAATATTTCCTTTTCAGACAGATGCTAACTAGTGATTTCTAGTGAGCTATCATTTCTGATTATGTGTTCTGTACGATCGGATGATCAAAAAATTAAAGCCAATTCTGCAGCAAGTTAAAATATTTACCTCTTTACTCTTCAAACACCATTGTTAAAAAGTATCCTGTTTACAACAATGCTGATTATACGATGAAAGAATTTATTAAATTCAAAGGAATTATTGTCTTTACAAAAATGAAACTTCACACAAAACAGGTACAATGCCTGGCTTCGAAATATCTTGACATGAATAGCAATCTCTTTTGAGCTTAACACGGATAAGACTTACATTAACGCAGTGATCAAATGGCACTGTGATGAAACAAAATGGGTATAACGGATTCGAGCACGTATGCTTGGCATATTGCCACTGCTTAAATGGAAATATAAAAACCATGATAAATAAAATACAAAGCAGAGAAATGGGTTATAACTTATTCCACATTTAATGCAGTTCTCTAGCATGTTTGACTACAGATCATTGTTTTAATTACAGTTTCGTAATGCCCAAAATAAACAATTTAACGGTTTTTCTGGTAAGAAATTCTCTAAACCAGCCTGAGTTAGACCTCGAGTTGACGCTGTAACCTCCAAGCCTCAGAGATCCTATATGTTGTGTTATGCGTCTTGTGCGATCATCTTTAAGGAAAGTGTTAATCAGAAATAAAATATTTATGTTATAGCACTTGAAATGAGCAAGTTTCTATGAAAGATATCCAACCCTGCGCATAAACGAGCTAGGCGATAAATCACTCATCTCTAAAGACGGCAGGCAGGCAGGTCCTTCTATTATTTATAGCGTATATAAAAATCTGTAGAGAGATAGACATTTCAGTCGTTACTAACGCTATAAAATGATGATTGTAATTTGTAACCGTTCCACGCGATAAAACACAAATGTTGTTGTTCTGTTGTAATTTTTTTCGATCACAGAACCAGAATAAATTAATAAATATATTACAACAATACACAAATCGCCATCTTTGTAACAGATAGGCACTAAGATAACTGATAAATAAAACATATAATATAAACACATCATATTATACATAAATGCTTATAATATACATATAAGCACCCAGACACTGAAGAACATTCATGTTCATCACACAAACATTTTCCAGTTGTGGGTATTGAACCCACGGCCTTGGATTCAGAAAGCAGGGTCGCTGCCCACTGCGCCAATCTGCCATCAATAGTTTTAAATACTTGGATATCATTGTCTATGTTTCACTAAACATTATGAATTTATATCGGTACGGTCAAAGTAGAGTGTCTAATAATATGGTATCTATGCCGTTTGACTAATGACTATGTCTACACAATAGACGACTATTTAATAGCTTCCGAACGTGCGAAAAGTTACAAGTACATTCAACTTGCTATTGCAAACGACTACAGTCTCTTAAGCGATTACACTGACAGTCGCATCTAACGGCTTAATATATATAATACACAAAAATATAATTATAATTTTAATATAGATACTTATATACTACTAGCTGTTGCCCGCGACTTCGTCTGCGTTTGATTTTGTTTTTAAAGTATTCAGTATCGCTAAGCTTGAAATGAGTATAGTAGTATATATATATAACATGTGACTGCCAATTAATTATAGACAAATAATTTGAAATAAAATAAAATTGCGACTATAATTAAAGATCTAAGCTATCCTATCGGTTAAGTAGTTTAGGAGTCCATCGCGGACAAACATCGTGACAGGAGATTTATATATATTAAGATAGATAAAATAAAAAGAGTTGCAGACAAAATGTATCTAAAGTCCTTTTATTATATTCTTTTCTGTGGTGCAGATGTCTACAACCAGTATCAGATAATGTGGAAGTTAACTTTATGTAAACAAATAAAGCTTTCATTAGCTCTTTGAAATTAAATGTTCGTAAAATAAAATCAAATCAAATTCCTTGACAAAGCAATAGAGGTTCTCTATTGCTTTGCCAAGGAATTTGATATTCATATTGTAATCCTAGATATTATTTTTGTTTTACCAGAATGGTACTCCTCATATAAATTTCTAAAGATTCCTTTATAATTTTCAATATTAGAGCATAGTTGTAAAGAACGCTCCAGGATGTGCATGCCTTGTTTCTCGGACGCATAAATTGAAGAAATGGACTAATGCAGCGTGTCCGCCCACCCTAGGCAGGCGTCTGCATGCCCGAGGCAAAGGAATGCCTGGACCGAGCTCTCTCGTTGCCATTTATATCGTCATTTATTATTTCTGTATTGACTATCACACTTGTTTTTGTTTTTCATCATCTAGTTATTTTTATCTTCCTTGAACATCTATTAAATGTAAATAATTTGGTTGCCACATAAATAATGAGGCGTTATTAACGGTATATTTTATAATATTGTAAAATACGCAGTGTTGTTTTCACCTTTCGTTATTAGATTCCAATCGCTTGACATTGATAAGCAGAGTCTATCAATTACGCTGATCCGAGTTACAGACTTAACAATAGCGAAAGACCTTAATGAGCTTACCATTTGCCGACTGAATGATCAGCTTAAACACGAAGACTTATTATTCGAAGTCGTCAAAGAATCTACATGCCTGAGTTATACAATAGAAAACCTGGAATGTTATTTAAAGGTCATAAAAAGCAAGATTATTGAGTTGCCTTGTAGATGTTTGAGTGGGTTTTTTTATGGTAACAATCGAATGTAATACCCGAATCGTAATATATAATATGCCAAGAGTAGATTGAGTAAACGATTGTATTCGAACAAAAGATACCTTCGAACGGAATCCGACTATGCAAATCCATATTTATCACTTTTATAATGATAAAGCACCTGCGTAAATGAAAAGTAGACAATTTAAGTTAATTCAGGTAAATAGATCTAATTATTGTTATATGTTATGGAAATTATGTATAGGAATGCATCAACGTTATATAACTTGCATAGTTAGGCCTTGCGATACCTATTACTGTAATCAGCTCGGCTATTAACTCTTAACTAGCTATTGTACTTAATTTTTTAATAGGTTATATTCTTTTAAAAACATACTGTATAATAAAAATACTGTATAAAACACATAATATGTACTGTGTAAATAAAAACAATTAATAGATCGCTAATAATTGTAAATTCAAAATAAACATGTTTGGATCGAATACATTGAATACAACAAAACATTATAGTACCCGGTGTAGTAAGGAAAATGGTTGTTCAAATTATGAAACCGAAGCATATTTAGCGGGGCAAAAACAATAGTCAGACCATTAGTAGCTGTTCTCGCAATGTATCACGACTGAGTCACAGTTGCGTCACATGGTTCCTACTTGCTTCCATTAGCAAGTTCACTGATCACCTTACAATGTGTGACGATTATTGACCCCCCAAAAACACAAACTTAAATTGTAAAAGCAACAAATGTTCGAACAACATTCCAGCTCTTAGAAAGTATTTTTGAATACGCTGCGTCCTTAATATAATTTTCCTCGTCCCTTCGATGTAGGGACATCAACCTTCCGTAAAAGGCATGTTGTATGCTTGCTACCTCACCCACGCTCTATCTGTAGGGGACGAGAAACCTACGTTTTAGTAATTCAACATATATATGAACATTAAGCGCCGCGCCGATGTATACGGTTACGGCGTCAGCGCGAGTTGCTATCACTGGACACCTACAATTTGCATGGCAAATGAAGACTTGCTTGTTTGTGTTTTCCATTTAAAGCTGTATGAAGGTTCGATGCCAGTCGAATGGAGACAAACGGAAATACTAATAAATGAAAAGAGATTTAAACTAATAAAACGAAACTGGTGGGAGCTGTCCGGTGTCGGTACAATTTTTATTATTAATTTAGGAATATATGGTTCATTAGTTTTTATATACTCCACTTACAATTACTGCCTCTTATTAGAAATTCAAAATACCCGCTCGGAGTTTTGAAATTGGCGGTGTCCATCCCGGTGCTTCGGATACCATCTTAAGCCTCAGGTCCCGGTATGCCCAGCTGTGGGACAACAATATGTTGATGATGATGATGACTGACAATTAGCATAAAAATATTCATATCTACCCCTAAAATCGGTGTGATGATCTGTGTGTGGCAAATGGACTAAATGGGAAACTCTGTAGCGGAGCCTGCGTAGCGAACATATTAAAAATATGAGAGAGACAAAATCAAATATTCACTGCTTAAAACTCTCCCGGGTCGCTAACAAAAAGTCTTTACATTTCAGCAGCGCTTGAATACAAAAATAAATATTAGAAAAACAATTCATGCTCTATTGCATGTTCGTATTCTCCGTAGACCCAAAACCCACTTTTTGTACTTTCTTTGATTATGTACATCGGTATTTTGAAATGTAACCTGTGGGCATTTTTGTTAAAGAACTATTTTGATTTGTTATGAGGATTACACAGAAATATAATAATTGCAGTAAGATGCTTCTGAATATTACGTAAAAACATAAAATGCTTTGTTAAGGTTACCTACTATCACCCTATATATTTGACCTATTTTGACTATCAACATCAGCATTTATTGTTTCCGCAGAAGATAGTTAGTTCTGTGATCGGTTGATTGACTGGTCAATTGGTCATTTATTTGGATTATTTGACTGATGAGTATGATTTCCGTGTTCCAGGGCCACCGCCACGGCTGGGGCTGAAGGCGGCGAGCCCCGGCGTCACCGACGAGGACTGCAACTCCAACACCAGCCTCGCCGGCAGCCTCCATTCGACGCACGATGAGCTCGACGCCCACTGCGATAACTCCGGATACTTATGGCTCCTCGATTATAAGTAAGTAATTCAATCAGATCAAATCATTAATAAGACTGACATTGTTAAGGGAAACTCCTGAGCGATGACAGTTCCTCGGGTTATGGCGCAGGTGAAGTGGCAATCGGGTGACATAATTTGGAGAACCGATAGACGTTTGGGTGGCAGTGGCGGTCTGCACTGTAAAGCATTGGTAGACTATCCAGTTGTTACATTAAAATCAAATTCACAGGCAGTCGCTGGTCACAAACGACATTAATCCGTGGAAATTAGAAAGATCAACTTCCAGCAGTAGACGTTGATCGGTTGATACTATGATGGTGAATTCTTAAGTTACCAAAAACATATGGTTAATAATAGTTAGGGAATGCCAACCAGCGTTGGACCGGCGTGGATCTCAAAATCCTACTCTCATACACCCTGTTCCCTAAATGAAATCTCGTGAAATGAAAACAAGGATTTTGGTCCACTTTACTAGTGTTAGAATATTAAAATAAAAAATATATGTTTTTCAAAATCAAACGAGTACTGAGGTTAGAAATTGGAAGTGTAGCATTATTATAAATAATCAAACCTTTTTAAAGAAAAATTACCTATTCTTTATAATTTAAGTAAACCCGATCATTTTAAGTTAAAGGTCAGATGTATTAGCGATATTTGTTTCGTAGAAATGACGAAGCATTTGAAGGTTAACATTTCGCCCTTGATCCACGCACAGCTTAGTTTACTTAAATCTTATTTAGTAACATTATGATTGTATCTTTTCCAGTCCGATGTTTCGAGACGGATCGTGCCACCACATCTCAGTTCTGTCCTCGGTGTCCGCATCCTATAAGGGCATAAGTGACCTTACATCTCGGTTCGAGTTCGCTTCACGATACAAAGACATCGCCCGGGATCTGGATGCAAATCTAGCTGAAGCTGATATGGAGAGTTTTAAGACGGAAGACATTCACGCTCTCTTGATGACCGGCGACTTGCCACACGACGCCATTATTGATGATATAACACACGACGTAAGTAATATTTTATCGATGATAGAGAAAATTTCGTTCGTGATTATAACTTATAGCGAACTGGTATCATTAAAAAATGAGGTCAAACCTATTAGATATGCAATCCCAGACCTACGAGGCTGTTAGTAGGTACATTCGAAGCTTAAACTATGTTTTAGGTTTAAACTATTTCATAATAAGTAAAGAAAACAAATCATTTGGGATTGATCGCGTGTATCTGTCGATTCGTCTGTCACGGTCTAAATAAAATAGGCATAATGTTTAGGGTTAACTTACTCCCACGTTCAATATTTTAAAATTAAAATTTGGTTATTAGTGTAAAGGTACAATTGTAATACATTAACCAACACTAATTGGTTTAACTTTTACCCGTGTTACGCTGGTCCTGATTATTAAAAACACGAGGATACTCAACAAACTGCGCAACTTAAACTCCCTCTGGACGCGTAAAACTGATTAATAGTAGGGAACGACTCCACATTCAAGTACGACTCTCACATTTCGGTGAACAAAAATAAGAAATATTATTTTTATATGACATCCATACAAAATATACCGCAATTTAACACGATTAACAAAAAAAGATCCCAAAATATCTTCCCGTTTAACATTACATTACACGTAGAAATTAACTCGGAAATAATTCGTTTCTCAACAGAGAACATCGTTGCGCGATAATTACAAGGACTTAAAAGGTATCTGAGGAAATGTTAGGCATACCGCAATAAGGCGTTCGTGTTTTCACATTTTCACTTCGGCTTTACCATATGCAATAACTTTACGTAACGTTAAACGTGTGGGTGTTTCAAAATGCTAACACACAGCAATTAGATATATTACTTAATATTGTAACCTACATGTTTTTTCTCTATGAGATTTGGATGCTTCCACTCGACTTCGCGTATCAATTAATGTCACGAATCTTATTAATTTGACCGCTTAAAAAGTATGGTGTTAATTGTCAAATAGATAAAGAGAATTTTCTAATTTTGATAGGAGACCCGAGCCCAGTAGTGGGCCGGTAAAAGCTTGATATGATTAAAATGATGGTGATGATGTGTTTGAGGTTGTTAAGAGTCACTTTTAGTACTTATTGGAACAGACAATTTTTGACAGAATATATTACGAATATTTATTAACCATGAACAACTTTACATGATAGTGGTACAAATTATATTCTTCATTTATTAGTTGTGAACGAGCATACGGTCCCTACTCCTACAGCCAGGTCTCCTCGGCTATATTCGCTCTTAAATTTTTTATAAACCCTGAGAATTTGCTAAAACTCAATTTAATATTTATTTTTTGTTAATAAATTAGCATAAATATGTAGTTAACCTCTTGAAGACGAGAAAAGGTATTATTTCCAGGAAAAGATAAGTCGATAAGTGTTAAACCACGCGTTAAGTTACTGCCGAGAATATTGTTGTGAAAACACCAACCATTTACGCAATTTACGAACCGTAAGGTTGTAATTTTTAATGACTCGCATGGGGCGGATTGAACTGGTCTAACTGCATGGGGCAGATTTTTCTATCTAAATCATATAATCGAAAAAACCAAAGCGGGTGGTGTCACCATCTAGTACGCATTTCAACTTTCAATTTGTATACGGAAAATTTCGTTGCTAGTGGCTTATCTTTTTCATAATGCGTGCTAAGATATTATATTACATTATTTCTTAAAGGTATTTTTGTTGGTATAAAATCTCTCACAATACTGTATCAAAAGTAAATAATTAATAATTGATGATGTTAAATTATAAAAGAGGTTTATCTAGGAATCGATATTTTTAATTGTAGATTCCTAAATTGCATAATTAAACATAAATTAAATTATAACTATAAAATTTTTAAAATGTGTAATTTGTCACAGACAAATGCCCGTCTCTCAAACACACTCATGGGTAGTACAGAATTTAAAAAATTACAATAGAGAAATTTAGCATTCTTTTCAGTATTGCGAGCTAATTAGCTATTCCTTTAGTGTCTTTCTTTTTTATATTATATTTAGCCTATTGCTATATGCATTTGAGTCTATTAGCACTTTAAGACTCGATTGCTACCAAGTTCGCACGCTTCTAATCAAAATTCGAATTGATGAACAAAAATTCAGTACTTATTTTTTTGTGCAATATAATTCTCATAAAAGGATGACGTCATCATCAGCGTCAGTAAAATCCTATATTCTCATCTCGTAATGTATGATCAGATTAAAGCATAATTTATCGATAAAAGTAACACCCGTATCCACAAACATAATCTCATTAGTGGAACCTTCACTTTGTGTGCGGCTTTGCATCCTTCACAGTTATTTTTTGGATACGGGCGCAAAGACTTATTATATTATTCTACAAACGTCAATAGTGTAACTCTTCGTTAGATTTATTGTTTACATTATTATTTAAAGCTAAGGCCAAACCAAAGCGTCAAATTTGCACCCGCGGCGGTTATACATAATATATTATAAAATTAACGAGCAATCACAAGACGCATCGGTTTGACCTTGCCATTTATACAATTGTGTTTAGAATTTGCTGCGAAGACCAATAGTTTATTTTATTTTACTGTAAACATAAGTGTTTGCAAATCATATCACATATTATATATTATAGATTTGTATTTATTTATATGCTGTAGCATATTACTAACACTTAAATTTATACGATTCTGTGAATGAGTCTGTAAGATTTCAATTTATTAGCAGTGTTTGAGTAATTGTTACAAATAATAATAATAAATATAAGTATTTATGTATATTATTTATAAAAATATTCATCAGTCCTCTCAGTACCCATAACACAAGCTACGCTTACTTTGGGGCTAGATAGCGATGTCGGAGTATATATATTAAAATTACTAGGACTGTATAAATGAAGACTGTAGCACTTAAATAATAATATAATAATAATAATAATAAGTTTATTTCAATTAACAGTTACACAGCAAATTAAAAATAGTACAAAATAAGGCAAACATAAGGTAATGTGTATCATGAAACCCAAATTCGATAATACTGCTATAGTGCAAGACTGAGTCGCAGTTATTATCGCCCGTCTCTGGAGCGAGAACCATACACTTAAATTAAATCTAGTGAGATTAATAAAAATAAAAACCGAAAAACTTTTTGAATTAAATTCAATTGAAAGCATTGATAAACTCAATTTTTTTTTTCTACATTTACATAAATACATCAATAATTTTTTTTTTTTTTTTTTTTTTTTAAATATAATTAATTGTACTTAAAAAACTAAATATGAGTGTGTGCGTGCGCGTGTGTTTATGTGTATGTGTATGTGTATGTGAGTGTGGGTGAGGGTGAGGGTGTGATTGTATGTATTATTGAATAAGGTTTTCAGTCTCATCATAAGTTAGGTTAAGAAGCCAATTCGTTAATTCAATTTTACATTTTCGTGATGTTAATGAGTAAATGGATATTTTTTTATTAATTTTGTTATAAAGCATTGAACTTATGAAGTAAGAGTGGCGACCAGCTAAAGCGGTTCTGCGTGGTTCAACTTGACAAATCCTATCAAACCTACGCTTATTTTTAACAAACTCTGAATCATAGGTAGTATTGCCGTGCTTACGAAGAGTAATTAACAGCACGTATAGTTTGCGTACCGAAAGAACCCTGCCCTGCTTATATAATTCAGTGGTGGGAAAACGTATCGGTTTCAGCATCATCACTTTCAATACAGACCTTTGGGCCCTTTCCAACCGAAGCATTATAGTTTTGCCGGCACCTCCCCAAACTGTTATGCAGTAACCAAGAACAGATTGCACGAAAGCAAAGTATATAGATTTTAAAGTGTCTATTTTGGCTGTATTTCTGAGATTTCTGAAAATATACATTGTCTTTCTAACTCTGGAGATAACAGATTCAATGTGATCATTCCATGTGAGGCACTCATCAATAACCACACCAAGGTATTTGATGCTTTGCGTACGCGCAATCCGGCTACAGTCACAACTTTTATCAAGTGGGACAGAACATCGATGAGCACAGATTGAGAATGAGGCAGGCGGCAAGGAACGCCTTGGTCCAAATGTTACAAATTTTGTCTTTGAAACATTGACTGTTAGTAAGTTGCAAGACAGCCAGTTTATAACATTAGCCAAAGCTAATTCAGCATTACCACGTGCTTCCTCCCATGTTAAGCCATGAACAAGAAGAGCCGTGTCATCAGCATAACTTATTATCTTGCAATTTGGTAGGGTGAACTGACAGAGCTCATTAATGTATACCAAAAAAAGAGTGGGCCCAAGTACGCTTCCTTGTGGCACCCCAAAATTAAGATTCTTATCATGGCTGGTTACATGGTTTACGGAAACACTTTGTGTTCTCTCAGTAAGGTAACTTTTAAATAGAGATAAGGGCAATCCACGCACACCTAACCTTTCTAATTTATTTAAAAGTTTCGGAATAGAGACTGTGTCGAAGGCTTTAGAGAGGTCTAAAAAGATGCCAATAGTCTTTTTCTTTTGGTCTATGTTCTGTATTGTGGTATCTATCAAACTCGTAACTGCATCCTCGGTCGATTTATTTGATCTAAAACCAAACTGATGATCAGAAAGTAGTTGGTTTTCATTTAAAAATGACACGAGTCTCCGATTCAAAAGTTTTTCTAGAATTTTAGAAAGAGCACTTAGCACAGAAATTGGTCTATAATTATCGACACAGTCTCTGGGACCCGTCTTATAAATGGGATGCACGATGGCTCTCTTGAATACTTTGGGAAATACGCCAGTTGAAAAACAAAGATTACAAACGTGCGTTATAATAGGTAAGAGTACGTGTCTAGCTGATTTTAAGATTGATGTCGATATACCATCCCAGCCCACAGCACAGTTATTTTTAAGTCCAAGGATGAGCGACTCGACCTCGTTACTGTCAACACTATTTAGGAACATTGAATTAGGAAAGATTGAGTGACTGTCATGAGAACACTTATGGCAGATATGATTACCAATTTTAGAGGCTAAGTTACTACCTATATTAACAAAAAAGTTATTAACCTCATTAGCTGAAGACACTGGGTCACTCGAAACAGTCATCAGATCATTGAAATCTTTTAATTTTTTATTCTTTATGTTTGCAAAGCGTTTGATAAGATCCCATGTTTTTTTTGAGTTATTTCTAGCTTTATGAAATTCTGTGCGTTCGTAATCAGTTTTAATTTTTTTTAATAAATTATTGCAAAAATTTTTATATCGCATGTAAGTTGTCTTTTTAACGGAATTGCTTGGATCATTTTTTAGTTTTCGATATAGTTTGTCACGGTTACGAATGCAACGAAGTAAACCTGGAGTAATCCACGGCCGTATAATTCTTTTTCTACTAGGAACAGTAACCACACGTTTATTAGCTTCAACCACCGATGATAAAGTTCTTACCAGTTTCTCAGTGGCAGTTTCAGGGTCTAATGTATTAAATATAGCAGAAAAATCAGTTTTTTCAAGTGTTCTTATTACAGCAGGTTCATCTATTCGCGTGATAGTTCGAGCTGCTTTCGTAAGACCTTTATTTTTAAGATTGCAGCACAAGATTACTGGAGAATGATCTGTGAAAAGAGTATCTAAAACAATAGTGGTGGCTTTATTGTTACTTCTTAACATTACATGGTCGAGGCAACTGTTGTTCCTAGTAGGGAAAATGTGAGCAGGCAACAAACCATGACTAGCAACAAGGTTAAGATATTCGTCGGTCTGTTTATCATTAGATGTCAAAATGTTTATGTTGATATCACCAATAATAGCTTTAGTTTTCATATTGGATATTGAATTTAATACTGAATCAAGGCTTATTATGAAGGGAGTAAGGTTAATATAAGAGGGCGAGCGATAAAGAGCAACAATTGCAAGATGATGCGAAAATTTCAGCAATAAACAATTACCTTCACTGAAATCAGGTTCTACGACAGAGCATATCAGAGAGTCACGTACGTACGCAACAACTCCATCGTTTTGATTGGCGTGCTTAGATTTAAAAGAGTGATAACCAATTAATATAGGTACATCTGACAGCTTGCTTAGCCAGCATTCAGATAAAATTATGACATCAATTGTATCGTTTAGGCGTTTGAGTAAAATTAAGAGGTTGTTAAAATTACAGTTAATGCTTCGAATATTTGCGTGGAATACTTTTAACCCCTTAATCCCCCTTAAATATTGCTCGCAAGTTTCAGGAAGAAAAACAAAAGAATCTGACACTGATATATCTTCTATATCATTATTGATTTTTGATGTGTCATCCATTTCAAAAATCTTTATTTTTAACCTTAGCCCTAACAACATTTCGACCCGTCGAAAAGACCAACCGTGACAGTTTCAAAAATATATAAAGTAAATGACACGGTATGATCTCACAAAACAAAAAAACGAGGATATTACTATGTAAGATGATTGAGACTGTATTACATGACTGAACGACGAGTATATATGAGTAGAAGAAGTTGTTTATGTGTATTTGTGTGTGAGAGTGATATTTAATGTAATAATAAGAAACCCAGACATAATAACGAAAAACGTGAGTATATGCAACAGTAGTAAAACATGACAGGATAATAAAGGAAGAAAGAATTAATAACGAAAAAATACTGAAAACATTAAGAATAACATCTAGTCATTTTTGTGATTTAAGATTTTCCAGATCAGATTCATTCCTAATGAGAATAACCGGAGCTCCTTCTTTTCTTAGTAAATATATTTTACCGCTTGATGTCCAACAGTAAGTGTACTGATTTGAGTTAGCAAAGTCCTTGGTAAAGAAGAACAGCCTTTTTGCCTTGGATGATAAGCTTTCAGAAATAAAAATTGGTTTAGGAGGTCCAGTCAGTCTTAGTTTTTCTGTAGTAGGGCGATTATTTTCTTTACTTGTTTTTCTGTACATACGAATGACTCTCTCTTTTGTAAGTACGCTGTTAAAATCTACAAGCACAGTCTTATATGCCGGGTCACGAGAGTTAAAGCGGAATACATCCTTGATTTCATTTGGCTGGATGGACATATTTAGAATTTTACCAGTCGCTATGATGGTGTTAAGAAGACTGTCTTTTGTTTCCGATTTGACAGTCGGAATATTCCTGATTTCAATGCATGTTGCTCTAGAGAGTCTTTCGTAGTTATCCAGCCTATCCTCTAGAAGCTGAAGGTATTGCAGATTGGACTGTTTCTCAGATTCCAATTTTCCTATTTGAGTGACAATACAGTCATATTTTTGTGATAGAAAATCCACGGAATTCTGTATTTCACCATTTTGTTTTTTTATATCGTCCACGGCTAAAAAAATTTTTTCAAGTTTGTCAAACTTGGTTTTTTGCTCGTTCTTAAAACTTTCTAGGATATCCTTGATCTCCACCATAAAGGAAGCTAGCCGATCGCCTACTTCATCTGATCGACGCCGCTTGTTTCTAAACCCCTGTTTGACTTTTGGGGTTTCTGTCACAGGATATTCTTTATCATCCTCAATTAAATCTCTTAACGTAGAGTTATGTTTAGAGGGTGACAAGCCCGAGGTTGATGGTGGGGTGCGGTTTAAGGGCATGTTTAAAAGTCATAAAATAAAAACAAAAACAAAAAAAAAAAAAAATTTGACCACAAGATTCGAAACCAGTGCCGTGCCGACACCGTACTCATAGATCTGGCGTTCACACCAATGTTCCAACGATATACGGTTATCTGGGGCGAGAATTAGTTACTGTCTGTATGATAGTCACCGGCACGATACCGGCAGAGTAATTATGAGTCCAAAGGTCAAGTTTGATGCATTCACTGAATCACCGATGGATTTTTAAAACTTTGCACTGCAAACCGTTATGACTGAGCAAATTTATTGCAATTTACACTTCACAGCCTTTAAAATATTGCACTATTTCTGCTTATTATCACATAACTATATTAACTAACTTATAACTTATAAATATACAAAGGATTTATGCGAAAATATTAACTTTTTCGACAGTTTAAGATTTATTAATCACGGAGCAATGTACAGTACGTGTTCGCACTCCGGTAGCCCGGAGGGGAGGGGGACTTAAAGCCTGTACTGTAGCGGTGATAGCCTAGTGGGTAAAGTTTCTGCTTCCCTTTTGGCGGGGGGGCGGTTTCAATCCCTGTCACGGTACACACCTCTTGGAGCACTGTTGGAGCTATGCGTTCTAAGTCATTAAATATCACTTCACAAACATCATATCAACCCAAACGGCTAACTACAGGGCACGGGTCTCCTCCCACAAAAGAAGGGGTTAAGGCCGTAGTCCACGCTGGCCCCGTGCGGTTTGTTGAAATTCACACACCTTGAGAACATTATGGATAACTCTAAGGTATGGTTCACGATGTATTCCTTTACCGTTGAAGCAATTTTAATTGCTTAATAAGCACACACTAAGAATAGTTAGAAATGGGATTCGAACTCGCCCCCCGATAGTGATGTCGAAGTCCTACCCAATTGGCTATCACCACTTCTAATACTTGCGTGAAAAAAACATTGCGGAGAAACCTGCATGCTTGAGAGTTCTTCTATTCTGAAAGGCCGTGAAGTCTACCAATCCGTACTTGGTGTATAACGGTCCTAAAACACTTGGGAGACCCGTGCCCTTGTATCGGGCCGGTAAAGGGTTAATGATGACTATAATGGGAGGAACTTCTAGCGTGACCTTGAATAGTCACCCTATTCATAGAAAACTATTTGGATTATTAAGTAATCAAATTATGTTAAGTTGAATATTTTCGCACGAGTAGATACCAGATGTTGTGTAATTAGGACATGATAGTGTCCAATCTCGACCGCAAGCATAAAAATGTTTACTTTGACATGTCACGAATTCTTTGCCCAAGCGACGTGGTGCAACGAAACCATAAAAGGATATATAAGAGGCATAAACAACGAAGGTAAACGTACCTCGTGAGCAGCTATAAGTGTATAAATAATGATAATATATTCACGTATAAATTACATACAATTATATTAACATATTACATAGGTAATTTTAACTGTTTTGGATTTAATTAGGAAATCCGTATACCGCATCAAAATATACTCATGTACATTTAATGTTGTTTCGTTATTTTTTAATCAAGCTTTTGTATTAAACGGCTAGCATCTCAAATGTATAACATTCTTGAGCAGTGGTTTGCCCAAGATTTTTGACCAGGGTAGGCATAATAGACCTATTCGAGTTATGTACAATTTTAAGGGTAGGCAGTGCATCTGTGCATATATGAAATGCACGCCAATGATCTTGAGAAAGTACCTAGTGCCAATGTCATTGGCTTACCTACTGGCAGATAATGAAATGTCGTAGTAGCCAAAGACGTATTAGATATAATTTAGTTTTATATTAGTAGGTACACAGGTAAATTTTGGTTTTAAATATTTTTGTATGCTATTTATTAATTAATGTTATATTTTATGAAAGATTAGAAAAACCAAATCGTTTGTTATAGGTAGCGTAATATGAAGCTTTATAGTTATTTTTTGTCTATAGGTAGGTACTTTTGAAGTGGTTAATAAGGTGCTTCTTTTTACTGAGTGTAATATTTTTTTTTAACATTATAAGTTATTATATAAACATGATATTGTATATATAGATACAGAGGCCATTTTGTTAACCGTGGTGAGAGATAATGATGCCATCATAAATTGTAAATACATAAATATATAATTTGAAAATAGGTACTCCTTTAAAGTTCGAGCATGCGTAATTGCGCCAGGGAAGTTGTCAAATGTTAGAGTTTTTACAGTTTTGGTTCAGCTTTTAAAAAGAGCAGGTGCCGAGTTTCTTGCCCGTTGTTTTCGTGGCAAAACTGCTTTCCGAACGTGGTAGCAAAGTCTGATATTTCATAAGTGCCCTTAGTTAAGCCCTCGTTAGGCCTATGTGGAAGAATAAACATTTTAAATTTTTTTAAAAGTAGTATTAATATCGCTGGCCGGTTTGACACACAGAATACTTTCAATATTATTGGAACCGCGCGGTTGATACGGATGAGGTCAACCACTCAATGAATATTATTATTAAAGCTACAATCTTAGCACAAAACTAATAGATATAAAAGAGTAGATGAGGGTGCAGAACCCTGAAAAGCATTCTCACTCGTAATGCTGATCGACAAACGGTTAGCGTTTACGGTCCATCGATTGTGCCACTTTCTTACCACAACGCGCAACGTCTCAATCGACGACGATGACAGGTGAAAGTTATATCGCCGTTTAGATATATCTTGTTATCGTAAGTGTTTTTTGACAGCATGCATTTGGGAAATATGTGTACACATCACACGTTTTGAATATCTTATTTATTCGTAATGGACACATGAAAGTACCTACGCTATAAAAAGGTTACTTTTTTAATGCCGTTTAATATTAGAACATTGGTTAGAGGGTCTCGTAGTTATAATGGCCGACTAATAATCATCAACCAATTACGGGCCCACTACAATGCACGGGTCTCCTACCACAATGAGAAGCCATAGTCCACCGCACTGGCCCAGTAAGGATTGATGGACTCCACACACCATATGGAGAGTGGAGGAGAGAACATTATGGAGAACTCACAACCATGCAGGTGTCCTTCACCGCTAAAGCTAGTAATATTTTAATTGCTTAAAAGCCAATTAATTAAGAAATGTTAGAGGTGCGTGCTGGGATTAGTGTGTGCGAAAGTGAAGTCCAAGTCCTACAAATAAAGAATAAGAAGTCCATCATTTGCAAAAATCTGTTAGGTATTGTGAAGGATTTTTTTAGGATTCTCCTAATAACTGAACAACGAGTTTTATAAATTAGACATTGTCAAGCCCTTGCCTCGGATCATGCAAGAAGAGATTCTAATGTACGTTCTGTTTACTATGTTCTTTTTTTTTTTTAGTGATCTGTTAATTAGGTTATTATAGAGACCTATTAATGAGTTTATTGTTAAGGATTTTTCAGAACCACGCTAATTACTGAACAACAAGTAATAAGAATTAGACATTGACAACCGCCTTACCTCGAAGAATGCAAGTAGAGCTTTTAAAGTATGTGACTAAAATCTTTTTTAAATGATCTTTTTGTATGATTTATATTTTTTTTTTAAATCCCTCTATCCTGTTAAGGAGGAGACCTGTGCCCAGCAATGAGACATGAATAGCTGAGAATAAAGATGATGATGATATTATGATAGCATTTGATCTTTAAATTATTTAGGTAATAGAATTCCTAAGGTTAATTGTCGTATTAAACCTATCCAAACTAGTTTCGAATCAGTTAAATCCAAAATGGTACGCGCTGTAGACGTAAAAAATGGTCAAGTGTTAGTTTCCAAGCAAACAATAATCTGACTTTATCGATAATCTGGCGTTTACGTTACTCTGTCTGTTTTATTGCATAGTCATCCTTATCGAAGTCGTAATTTTGCAACTCAAGAATAAATTCTCAATACTTTATTTTTTTGGCTGTGTGGTGAAAGCATATCAGTAATACAGTGGTCCCAACTCCTCCTTTCCGCTGGTTCAACTAAGGGAATATAAAAGACAACAGGCAGCAGCATCCTCTGTGCTACTACTACCTACTGCGATCACCAACTATTTCTAATTTAATTATTTATTTCCGAATTATGAATGTTTATTGATACTAGAACATTTCTAATATTTCATGGTAAAATTCATTCTTATTTAAGTATTATTCTAAAGCTAGGGATCATAGATATTTTCGAAGTAGTTATTTAGGAAATAGGAAAAAGCTTAGGAAAAATAGCCTTAATTGTAGGTACCTCCACACTGTTTGCAATGAAATGACTCTGAAAACAATTATTACATAAGTATGTTGTGTGAGGGAGACACAAACTTAGCTTTCTTAATTGGCCCCCCAATTTAAGCATTTTAAATATTTAAACCTCTTGGCCGGTTTTGATGTATAGTCGCCTCCTTAATAGATATATGTAACTATTTAATAAGAAAGCAACTTTAAATTAATATACTTTTTACAAAAAAGTACATAAAAAAGCACTTTGAATGAATGAATGAATACACTTTTATTGTACACAACATAAACATATAGTAAAATTATAAATAAAATTTTACAAAAAGTATCTATACAATTTGGCGGCCTTATCGCTACATAGCTATCTCTTCCAGGCAACCAAAACCGATAAGTATAAATTTACTTAATTATATATAGAAATATATATAAGCAGAACTTCAAAAGTAGCTTAAGTAATTGTGAGCAATTATGTTTATTAACAACACTCCTACATTTGCACGTTCAAATCATTGTACTCGCATTCTAAAGTCTTAAATTGTGTAAATATATATTTCGTTTTACATTTACACATTTCGTATGCACAAACATAGGACAAAGTTAATTTATTTTATTCAATCAACACTTCACAAGGGAGGTTCCGGTGGAGTGATGTATGCTGTGTGAGTGTTTAGGTCCCGGGTTTCATCCTAGGCGGAGGTCATTCGGGAATTTATACCGGTTTCCAAGCCGGATCGGTGTCTATGATTTATCGAGATGCTGATTACAACGACACGTCCGTCAACGATGACACCTTGGTTTAGTCTTCTGGAGTGTACACTGATGCGAGTACGCTATTATACTTACTCTTGAATTTTTGCGCGGCTTGCAGTATATTGTGAATATATAATTAAACTAGGCTATTTGTCGCGGTTTGTACCCAATAACATACAGCAAAATGCAAGAAAGAAGAATAAGAAGTCTTTATATTATGCACATACAAATAGCAAGCCAGGTTTACAAAACAATCGATAATAAAACATATGCACAACCGCGGCCTTATCGCTTGAAGCGACCTCCTCCAGACAACCTTGGGTTTTAGAAAAAAAATTAAATAAAACGGGATAGTGCAATATGCAAATTTGCTTATTATATACATTACTTATACAATACATACTAATACTACATTATTCAATAATATAAATCAAGGTTTACGGTAAGACGACTTTCTTGTTTTTTTTTTTTGAAGAATCGGAATTCGGTTGAATATCTGTTTAACTTTTTAATTTTTTCGACCAATAGTAGGACAATGTTCTTATAAACACCTACAAATCTTTAAATATTTTCAAGAAAAATTTACTGTAAATTCTTGTTTTAAATTGTTAAATTCTAAACTACGTATTTCTTCTTTTTCTTTGTCACAAACTTTTTTTGAACGCGGGGATTTTTGGAGAAAATCAAAGGCTAGAAGGGAAGACTAAAAAAAGTTTGAATTATTTATGCTCCCCGTGAAACATCAGAACATTGAAAATTGATTAGGATAGACTACAAATAACTCTGAAGAAGAATGAATGTAATTTAAAATATAAAAATAATTTATTACGATCTTGGTAATCCTTGTCTCAGTCAACATAGTGTCCTGTGGTTAAGCTAGTAACTACTATTTATTGGTGTCAACTTACATATTCTGCCACTATGTCGAGCTAAAGTTTAGTGGTTAACCGCTACGTCGTGCGTAAGAGGCAAATTCTTGAAATTCAAATGCCTTTAGGAATACCGGTTGAAGTATAGAACACTTGTTCATAACAAAAACGTGGGTAACTAAACGTATTCAAAACGAAAAAATTGAATTCTTTATCAATTGATCGAATTATTTCCGTTTTAATTAGACACTCACTCAATGCATTAAAATAAAATTTTAAAAAATTCGGCTTCAACTATAACAGTAATAATTTTAGTTAAATTTCATTTCCAGGTATCTAAATTAATCATATTTTATTTATACTATTAATTTGGTGGCTGGATCCCGTTATTTATTTACTCATTTTCTTATTATGTACCATTTTGTATGATTATGTATATATTTTATTATATTTATTTTTTGTTTTCTTCCATAACATGTTTATTTTTCAGTTCTGTACTAATTTCTTGTTGGACATGGTTTCATGTAAAGGTGTATTGCAGAGTAACCCCCAAGGCGAGATGTTCGCGAGTATATCAAGTTCTCTATTGGAAAAGTTTCGGTTCGACAGTTCAATGAGTGGCAGTAGTTTGCAGGTTCGCGCCGCTTTGCTCTCAATGTCTCATTTTTTTCATTCGATTGGTCTCATTAATTGCTGTCATGATCATATTTGCACCACATACACATTTTAATAGTAATTCAGCTGCTATAATTGCCACATGGCCTATTTCGTTGATTAAATTAACAGCGTTCACGCCATCTAGCGACAGCTTTACAAATCTATTTATTTAGCTTCTCCTAGATCACCAAAGATGTCGCTTCTTACTCGATTTAATATATTTATGGTTAATATGATTTACTAAATGTGTACACGTACAGTTAGTGCATATTTTCTTTACACTGAATTATTTCAAATGCTTTTTTACTTGAGTATTGCCTACTCAGCAACTACTACTATTATAAATTATGAAGAATTTAAGACGAAGAATGATAAATAATTTCTTCTTTATTAATATCAATCTAGCAAATTTAACTTTTAATGAATAGTGTAATGTTTAACTTTCTGAGAAAAGTAATATTCTAGTTTCAGTCGTACAAATAGAAGGAAAGTCCAAAGTACTTGCCCGCATTCAAACAAGACTTCCTATACAGTGCCCCCATAGTACGTCGATCCCACGGGATGCGAGTAGTAAAGATAAAATAAGACCACTATTAATGTGTGCGTGAACCGTTCACACCGAATTGCGTCAATCATTTTAACTACACTCTTTATTCCCCAGCCCATAGTACAGTCATTCCCTCCTCACAGCTACATGTGTGAGTGTGCTATATTTATTTCCTTGCTGTACGAGCGTTGGTCATGCGGCAACCATGTGTGAGTTGCCAATGAAGTCAATCTACCAGTCATATGCTCCCAAAGTGTTGTCCACTGAAATTTCGTTTTGAGTAAAAGTAATCATGTAAGCAATTAACGATAAGAAATTGCTTTAAAACTTGTAATAATTAAGTGTTCTAATGAGTTTGCTATTAATTGTTGTTTTGATAATTTGGTAAACATTTCAAATTATGCCATTGTTCCGTTCGCATTCATTGGCAACAGTTGCCGTTTGATACTATTGCAGCATTAGCTTCCGCGACTCGACCGTGTTAATTATTTTCAAGGGTTAATATGAAACTTTGAGAAGCGCTAGCAGGAGCTAATATTAAAATTAATCCCCGTTGCCCCAGTATCGCCCAGGGCTTTCGGTAGTGCTGTACTCTCAAGTATATAGCAATGACGGCTGTTATATGTTGTTTTATTAATAAGGTCAAATCTGGCATTTTACGAGATATAATAAATAATTGTGTTTGTGTTAGATAGTGATAAGAACGGACAGTGACATAACGTTAAGTTATAAAGTTAAATAAACTAAATAGGTATCTACTAATTGGAAAAGTTCTCTGTAAATGATTTAGTGCTTTAATTTAGTTCACTAGTGACTAGAAGATTTTATTAGCTATTAAAAATGGGCCTAACGGATTGGGATTCCCGCATTGGGTACTATTCAGTAAGTACTTCATAAGATTTTAAAATAAAACTTGTGTTTCGAAAATGCCACCTGTTTCCTTAAGGCACTGCCAGTTCTATTTTGCGCTTTGATCAAATGATTAAAGGTTAAAGCTACATAAATAACTCTGCAATGACACTTTATACACAATTTATAATACATATTATTAGATATTTACCTTCAGTTTAAGTATTTTATTTCCAATGAATGCACAGTGTTACTTTATCTACTTACTAACCATATCACTGTTAAATATTTTGTTTATACTTACCCACTTACTTAATTTTTTATTGACATGAAGCGTTAATGCAAATAAAATGTAACGGTTATTTTAAATCTTACTAACCTAACAAAAACTTTCATCATACATAATTCAATATCATAGAATGCTTTCAAGAAAAAAGAACAATCATATCACTGTTATGAGTAACAATTGTTTGAATTGTGACCTCATTCGTGGCAGGAAAAGGAATTAAATTGATGATAAGGCCCGCGCTCCGCCTTGCCATGTACCTACTTGAACCTAGATGAAGTAGGTGCTATACTATGTTATTCAATAATGAAGAGTAAATACTTGTTACATTTATCTATATCTACAATCTATACAAGTTAAAACCAGCTTAAAACACCGCATTTCATTGTTAAAATACTCCATGAACTAAATTTTGTTTATATCTATCTTCTTACTAATTTAAACTACTGAAATACCTTAAATTCATCTAACCACAATATCAAATGTTTAGCTCGGTTAACGGAGACCACCACCGCCTAAAATACACTTGCACGTTAAAATGTTTATGTTTGAAGTAACTCGTTTACATTTCAAAATCTTCCGGGACTTCGAATGCTTTTTGTTATCCCTACTTATAAGAAATGTGTAGGTAGTGTGGACGTAGCTTGTTATGTTAATACAACATAATGCGCATAATCTGATGATCGTGTTATTTTGTATATTTCGTCTTGTAATCATTTCATTTTGTATAAAATTTCGAATAAAACTAATAACTAGATGCAATTGTTGATACATCATATATAAAAGCGAAAGTAGCTGAGACTTAATTTAATATGTTTTCGTCCACGCAGGGTGAAGAATCTGTCGGTTCCATCAATACAATGTCGATATGTAAATCAGAGCTGTTGTTTTCGCCGGTCAAAGAAGGTGCCCATGGAGTTCACTTCAGCGTTGATAGTCTTGACTGTGAGCTGCCAACTGAACAAGATCTTATTCTCACATGTCAAGCGAATAAAGATAATTACACCATCGCCTTCGAGGGCAGTCTCACCATTTACTCTGAGGACAGTGAGTGCGCTGAATTCACCGTCAATCAAAAACATGGTACTACACGATTAATACATTCCTTATCTTACTCTTATCTAATATGATTTCAATGACACAATTTAGCAACACCTACTTTATAATTTTGTAGTGATTCATAATAGCCCATAACTCATGATAAGCTTCTTACTAATTTTAATGTTCGTTTTTCAGACAAATTGGTTAAGAAAGATTTAAACATAGCCTTAGATAATGATGAAAGAACGCGCAGGAATTTAGAATTACTAGAAAGATGTAAGAAATTAACTAATAAGCTAACAACTTCTATGGCCAGAAGTGATTTAGGTTTAACTACCTGGAGTAAGCTTAAAAAACAAACCAGTCATTCACCCCTAAAGAGGTAAGAATAAAGAATAATATATCATTTTTTTAAAGTGAATAGCAAAAATTATAAACCTAACTTACAATACTTTAAAAACTTTTTAGGCATCCATCTGGAAATAACAATGAAGAATCAAATGAATCAACCGATAATACAAGTGAAATGAACAATTCAGTAATCAAAAGTCAAAGCTTACCAAACTTGTACAGGAAAAAACTGCTGAGCAGTTCAATCAATTCTGCTGCATTAAGCAACTCAACGGTAAACATCTACCAGTGTTAATTAGAAATTATTAAAGCAATCATGTAACCATGTGTATTTATGAATTTATCACTTTTATTTTTTTAGGTCGACTCTTTTACAGCCAACCAAAGACTAATTGGAACACCAACATGTATGAAGGTTTATGATGTTTCACTAAATCGTTCAACACTTGGCAGTCAACATTCGGAACCTATGAGCACATCTTCTACGGACAACCAAACGTCGTCTGATAAAAGTCAGACGAAACAGTCTTTTAATCTGGTGAAGCTTTTTATGAAACAAAAAAGCACTAGTAATGATGGTATTGTTAGTATGGATCAATTAGATCGATCGGAGTGCTGGCCTTCTAGTTCAGGGGGTGAAAGCGGAGAGTCAATGGGGGAGCAAAAGCTAGGCATTTTCAAAAGCAGTCATGCTGAAAGACCTCAAGTCGATTTACCTATCGAGGCGCTTGAAGAAACGTCATCAGCAGTTTATGAAGAAATTCGAACACCAAATCCATATAATAGAGTTTATGACGAAGTGTTAATAGAGGAAGAAGAAGTTGAAGGGGCTAATAAGTTGAGTGATAACGAATCTAATCTATATGCTATTGTGAATAAACCTCACTTTAAAAGAACAAACTTAAATATTACAAATAGCCCCTCAAAAGGAAGATATAGTAGAAAATCATGTTCCTCTCAGTCATCGGCCACGAGTGTTAGTATTTCTAGTTGTTCTGAGTCTGATGGTACCCAAATAACAAGAATGAATAGGGTACTGCAAAGAGAATCATGTGATACTAAAGCCACTTCTACGCATCTTGAAGCTGCTAAGCTAGATAAAAGCATGCAAACATCATCTCTTCAAGTTTCATCTATGTCACATGACCGAGAAATATATAAAGTTGTAGAGGCTTCGTTCCTTGAAAAACTAAAAGAGGGCGATTGTGAAAAACCTGTTTTTGTTTTGTATCCTAATTATACTTTACCAGACATAAGCTTTTTGAATGGCAGACCTAATATATATTTAAGTCCAGTAAAAGTAAATATATCACCAAAATCAAATGACACCCGAAAAAATAGAATGCAACTAAAAGGTAAACGACCGTTTTCATGCACTGATGTAGAAATGCTTAAGAAAAAAGGTCTTGGCCATATTAAAGATTGGGATTCCCTGAATTTCTTGCTACCGCTTGAATGTAGACAGTTACTCTCCGAAATGCCAGAATTAATGCAGTATATTAAAGAAAAAGATATACCAAATAAATCTGATAAATACTGTAATTTATCACCTGCATCAAAGAAGAATAGGCCAATGAGTTGTGATTGCACCAATTTAGCCAATACTACAGCTGTTTCGTCAAGTTCAAGTACAGCAACTCAACCATCATCAGGATATCGAGGGTCGTCAACAATGTTAACTGATGAATCCTCTCAAAATAGCCCTGCTCCTACAGGAAACTTTAATCCATTATTTGTTTACCGCTACGACAGTGCTACAAGTTCTGAAGCCAGTTGTGCAAATACTGAAGGTCAAAGAATAAATCCATCGATACCAAAACGGTCACTGTCTCTAGCCGATCAAAATAGAATAGCAAAACAAGGAGAACTTGCTCCTCCAAGACCCCCTTTACCTAAGAGTATTTTACGTAAATCTATGGATAAAACACGCAAAACTACTGCGCAAACAAAACGATACAGTATGTTTGAACTCGACGATTTTATTCAAGACCCAATAGTATGCGCTTCAGCTGCTGTGGAGAATAAAACTAAGAGAAGGTCACTTCAAGAGCCTTATTATCTTCAAAATCAAACAAATTTTGATTACAGAAAAAATAATGACTTAGCTGCCAAAAGATTGTCTCAACAATTCTTAGATGCTGCTGATAAAGACGCTGATTATAACGAATATTATCAAGATGAAGGAGTTGGGACTGAAAGCAGCCTTGAGTCAGGAAAATCGAATGAAATAAAGTTTCATAGACCGCATACGCCTCCGCTTCCGAAACCAAGAACCAAGAAAATTGAATACATTGATTTTCCACCACCCGGTGCACTTATAAGCAGCGCTGATTTACAACAGTTAGAAGAGTTTCTCAAGCAAAGTGGGATCAACTGTCAAAACATGGATGAATGGGATCAAAATCAAGTTCAAAAGGTAAGAAGTCAGGTTACGAAATTCCTCCAAATGAAGCGTTCCCAGGAAGAAAACCAAAGGTCTACAGATTCAAGTAGCAGTAGTTGCAATAGCAAGAAATCGGTTAGCTTCGCACAGAAGCCAGATACTAAACCTGATGTACAACAAAGTCAAACAAAACCTTTAGATGAACTAAAAGTAGCAAGTCTTGCTACACCGCCAAATTCGCCGAATATTTCTGCTATGGTAGCACAAAGACACTATCAGGTAACATCATTTTATTGCCCGTTTAATCTGCACCATAATGCCAGTTCGTGCCTGTAAGTATTTTTGTTCTTTATTTTCTTTTTAGTACTTTTCCATAGCAGTTCATCATTCGGCATGTCTCACGGTATCATTATTTCCTTTATTTCTTTTATTTGTGTTGTTTTAATTTCTCACCATGCAACCTTTTTTCCACCCTTTGCTTCATTAATTAGCTACTTCATGCTGGTGAAATAGCTAAATATTAATAGCTATTCCTCTAAATTTGGGCGTGTTTCAGGCCAAAAATTTAGCCGAGATACCTATTTGCGAAGAAGGAGAAGTAAGTCCAGATGAATTTTTAAGTCCTACAACACAAAATGATGGAAGACAAAAGTACGACCTCATTGATGTCTCTCAAAAAAGAGGTAGCGGCTTTTTGCCTTTTATAAATGATTATATTAATTTTTTTATATACTTTGCCTACTGAACGTCGACCATTTTTGTCTGCAGCATTAGTCTCTAATGTAACGGATGCTGTTGAAATGTTGATTCAGCACTTTTCTCCTGCAACGGATCAAGCAGAACTAGCTTTCTTAGGTGATTCAAAACAATCACCGGCTTGTGCAAAGATTGCCCTAAATGCTTTGTGTCCAGCATTATACGCCATATTTAGAGATGGTCTAAAGGAAAACATTGAAACTTCTTTTGGTGCTGTCAATAACTCTGTCTGGCAAATGGTAGAAGCGACAGCTAGACAAGGTAACTTAAAATATATTTTTACAATGTTAAACGGTGGTATAATGAAGTTAATTTTCTAAAATATTAACTTGGCTATAATCATATCAACGCTTTACCAAAAGCGTGGTTTAAGCGTTTTTGCGATCTTTATATAATTAATTTTTTTAATGTCCAAGAAAAACATTATAACTAAGCGAAGGCAAAAGGTAATTCGTTTTTTTTTCCAGGTCCCATAACCAAGTCCCTTAATGAACTGGTTTTAAGAATAAACAGTGAAGACGCAGTAACGGAAGGATTGGTCAAATTCAATGCATTTATTTTAGGTCTATTAAAGTAAGTTCAAATGTCTACTAGTACCTCCAAAACTGTATATCCTATAAGTATTGCTGTACTTGTCAAACACAAATAATAATGTTTTTATGTTGTTGCAGCGCACAATCTGTAGATGCGTGGGTGTCGTATGTGCGGACAAGGGAATCAATACTAGCAAAGCACTACGACTCCGATTCTCTCATCCTAGCGGGTTGCGTAGGCGAATCGCGATGTAGAGCCCTGTTGGATACGTTGCTGGCCAGCCTCGAACCACTCAGACTTCTGCCGTTCTCCCTTGATCTTATGTTCGAAATGCGCGAGTTACACCGAAGTTTCAAGAGGATTGAAAACGATATGAGAGCTGCTAGTAGGGTGAGAAAAACAATAAAAAAACCTCTCGGAATCACTCTAATTTTTAGTCAGTAGGGAATGTATTTCGTGCATTGATGCTACATACTACTTACATATTAACTGCGCCGCAAACCAGAGCAGACATCGCTTTATTTGCATTTTATTGTTTATTGCATGTGCTTTCGAGACACGATTCACTTCGAACGGAAACTTTCAACATATACTTTCGTGCACAGCTTTCATAAAATGCAAATAAAGGCTTAACCAAACGATCGATGTCGATAGGTGACCTATCAAGGACATTTTACCCATTGAAATTCTAACAACAGACAGTTCGTTGCATGATCTTAAAACTTTGATGTATTTAACAGCCCACTACGATTAACACTCCGCCACTAACACTGAACCAGAGAAACCTGCTGAAGCTGGTCCGTTCGATGCAGTCCAGCGCCATTTCGAGTGACGACTGTCAGACTAGTGTCATAATGAGACACAAAGAGCCCAGAAACAAAGAGCCATCCACGCCAGACTTGTTGAACGAGTCGGCAAATGTTAAGACTACTGTTGAAAAAAATAGGCCGAGGTCATGTGTAAACCCATCTCCTATAGGCTACGACATGTGTCCTAACAACAGTAGAATAGACCTTGAGAATAATCGGAGATGGTCAGGAGTGCACCTGGGCTCGAAATTGATGCAAGCATTTGACAGATTAGTATTTGATGACAGTGATGATTACACTGATAGTCTAGAAAACAATAAGCCCTCCGCTAAAGCACCCGGCAATGACACGAAGGTAACTTGGAGGGAACCTATGTGTGGATTACATGCATTTGTGCTTTGTTTGGTAGCGTTTTGTTTCGTTTATCACCTTTTTTACAGGATTAACCGCTTATGCTTCTGTGTTCACATTTTTATCATTTTATGTTTTTGATCATTGTGTTTAATACCCACCGTTATTTTGCTCGGTTGAATGTTTTTCATAAACCCGCACCAAAACTTACATAAATCATCAAACCGAGCAGGAAATTCTATCGGCGTCGCGCATATCATACGACATGCGGTTTGTGTATAGAATATGTTTAGTCGTAAATAAAAGCAAGCATGCATGAATACCGTAAAATGACTAGAATTATTAGTTTACTTGTTTGACCTTTATGAAAAGTTTGTATCGAATCGGAATATTGTGTTCTTTTGATTTAGACTGTTGAAATCTTAACGTTAGACTATTTTTGGAAATCGTAAAATAAATGCAGTTTCGTTTATCCAAAACTATAGTATATTAAATTTTTGCTGAACGGTACATTAGATCCTTGCACGTTAGATGCTGAAATATTTGTTAAATAAACGGGCTTAAACTAGTTTTATTTGTTAGCTGGATATAAGCGGCGAGGAGCAGTGGCGGCCGGGCTCAGCCAACAGCAGTGCGAGTGGGAACACAGGCGCTGGCAGCAACAACTCGGGGGGAAAGTTCCGACGTTTACAGCTAAAATGGGAAATGCTGAGTACTGCCGAAAGCCCCGTCACGCCATCTGGTAAGTAGTTAATTAGTTAAACAAGTGTCCGTTCACGTGGTACTTGAAAATATTCAGAATTAATGATATCACCTGCCTAAAAAAATGGTAATTTTCATTACTTCAAACTTTGGAATTCTTCCAGACTAGCTTAGCAGTCGTCATTTTTCCGTGGTGAAAATCACTTTGTATCAATGTTCCTTACATGAAAGTACCTGTCTATCTACGTTTTCTTGTTCTATGTAAGCATGCATGACCTTTAGGCAAGTGGGTGATAAATATGAGTGAATCATTATCGAATTGGAAAATTTGGTGTGTGATATTATGTACTAGATATTTAGATTCCAATAGACTATAACCTTGCAATAATGAAAAGTATGGTAGGTACGTAAAGTTATGGAAAGATTATCGCTAAAAACTCAAATGACTGACTAAGAACTGACAAAAGGCGAAGGAGGAACGCTGTAACGCACCTGTCATATTATATGAGTATGAAGTACTTTATATCCTATAAACGTTTTTAGGTAAGCAGGAACCTTCCTAACTCCGAGAGCATACTGATAAATCTATACTGAAAAGTTTGCATTTTTGTTTGTTTGAAATCCCAGAAGGATTTGAAAAATCTTTTCTTTTTTTTCATTTTATAAATAGTTCAATATCTGAGGAAGGCTGTAAGTGCTATAACTATTTAAATTTGACTACCTTAGGGGATTAGATAGTAAATGGAAGGTTGTATGAAAATCGGATTTTTTTTTTTTTAATTTTATCGTTGAATGTAGGTTTAAATGACATTTTTCAGGATTTATTTAAAAAAAAACCACCCTCATAAAGCACACAAAGAGGACGATAATTTATTTTAAAGATCTCTTTGTTTGCTTTGATAGCCCGATTCCCTAGTAAGGTTTCAAACTATTAAAAATCACCCTTAGGAGACGAGCGAACGTAGGCGGGGCGACACAGTGGGTCGGGGTATATTGTGTAGAACAACGAGAGAAATTTTGGTTTATGGAACTTATCAAAAGTTGTAGCCGGATGAAGTCGAGGGAGACCGCTAGTTAGTATAAAACAATAAACGACGCTACCGATATGGCAGCGCACGCGCAAGGCTGAAGGCAACTTCCGTGGGGATCGTATACCGCTATTTAACTACCTACCTACGATGGTATAAACAAGCAGGTGATAGAGTCACTACCAAACCGGACTTGATGTTTCAAAACTTTTTTTCTAGTACGCTTACTGTAAAAGCTTTTAATGCGATAAATTATCAGGTGCCAATAAATTTTAGAAGTTAAAAAACGTTGAAAAGTACTTATCCATACGTCTTAATCGATACTCCATACTTTTTTATTATAAATGCGAATGTGTATGTTTGTTTGTTTGTTACCTGTATCAACCATTGGATCAATCTTAAACAGAAATTGAAGAAGCATAGCTTGCATCCTGGAGATGCACATAGGATTTTTACAAAAAAAAGGAAAGTGCCCATGCGTGCCAAAAAAATACTTTATTACCTATGCACGGTTCCTAACTACACAGATTGGTCCAAATTTCCTTAGAAATAACTTTCATATTATGGGCATAGGATACTTTTATCCCGAGCAAACTAACGAACACAGATACAGATGGTATCGCGGGCAACTTGCAAGTAACAAAATAATTGCAACATTGTTGCATATTTTTGGTGCCTTAAATAACCTGTTTAAATAACGATGCTATTTATTACAGCGTGGAATATTTCTTCCGCGTTTGTAATAGTTGTTGTAATATGTCAGTCAAGACGGAGTTGAACTGGGTTCAGGGAGGGATTACAAGCCTAAAATAGCTTTAGACACCATAACTATGTCAAACACGACTGTTCGAATAATTAAGACAAACTATACCGATACAACAGACGGACATAAATGAGTTGGAAGCTATTATAAATCCCCTTGTATAAGTGGAATACGAAGCATTATGAACTGTATTATATAATGAGTAGTAAACACTAACCTACGTATTTTGAAAAGGGACTACAAAAATCCATCAAAAATCTGCTTACCAATTATGTCAAGATTTTATTAATTTAATATCTACTTAGTAAATAGTAGGTATTTTTTTGTGTATAGAAGTATTTTGAAGTCAGGCAGGCATAAGAAAAGAGAAAAACGTAATTCAGGGTGTACGAAAATTTTGTTTGATTGTTAGATTGTAATCTTGATGAAAGTCTGATTCAAAGTTTTATGTGCAATAGGCACATTTAATTAATTTTGTTTTAAAATACTAAAACCATAATAACGATTCATAACAAGTTAATAATTCTTAAAATTCTGTAAAAGAAACATTAAATGAAATCTTTTGAAATCTTTTCGTTAAACTATTAAGTAATACTATGTACTTGTTGAGAAGAAAAACTACTGAATTCGAAACGGCCTTCGGTTTTATATTCGTATTTCTTTTGATAAATCTACTGGCGCTTACCTTTGCCAGCTTTCTGTCAACGTCGTAGGCAACTAGTTAATAACTATTATGTGCTCTTACAAATATTATTTATAAAAAATACTTGTTGTAGGAGAAACATCACCAGCTACAGCTCGAGGATCCAAAATCCCACGGCCGGTGTCATCACCAGTCCGGCCTCAGGCGCCAACAGCGCAGTCGCCCGCCAAAAACACGCATCGGTAAAATATTTTTTCCTTCATATTTTATGTAACAATTATTATACGTTTTAACTCCTCGTTGCTTATAAGCATCGCAAAGATTTAAAAACGCATATAACTTCTGGCTTCTGTTTACCTGCCACCTTGAAGATACCCAATCTTCAAATCAAGAGTAAACAGGCAGCATCATCACTTACTAGGTGCAAGCGCTACTCTATAAATGTATATTGACTACTTCTTTTTCACTGAACTAGTGGTTAGCATGTTCGACTGTGGATTACCAGTTTCTAATTACGCTTTTGAAATTGTTAGGAATTGTTTTTCTGTCAAATTTTTTTTAGTTGCTACCAGGTCGGAGTTTAAAAAGTGGCAGTGTTCGACACCGTGTCCCGAAAGCACCAAGAGCCGTCGCTACTAGTTTTTTTCACTAATATGGAAGAATAATCGTTATAGGCCACCAACCCGCACTGGTGCAGCCCGGGTTACCAATGTTCTCATTCACTCTGTTTAGTGAGAAAATGTTTGTGCCTAACAGTTCTATGAAAGTAAACTTTGATACGAGAACGATCAGGCAACAAAAGGGCAGGGCAGCTGCCAACTTTTTTTATCAAGGTGTTACCTAATAATGTCCAGTAGTTTATCTTCTTTTTCTTACACATACTTTAACTTTCTTGGCAAAGGTCCATACGTTTAGTAGCGTCATAAGAACAATCCTATAAATATTTTAAGAACCCACCCAAAACACTATAAATAAACTCCACATTACAAAAGTAAAATATAATATATCCAGCATCCAACCTTGTGAAAACACAACGAAATTCAAGTGTGAATTTTAAATAAAGCGATTGTACGTGATTTTGTTTGTAGAAGCGAATCATCAAAAAAAAACCCCGCTGTTTGTGTTTTGTAAAACTGGAATGAATAATGGAATATTAATAATAGGTTTAATGCGTGACCTCATTTACCTGTTAGGAGTTGGGGAACTTTCATAAATAGGATCTGCCCTATTTGTTCAATTAAAAAAATTGGGTTAAGCGAGTGTCGGACAGTTCCCATAGTGAAGAGTTCTGTATCACTAAAGATCAGCAAAGTAGTATAGTATTAAAACTTAACATCATAATATTCTATATCAGAAAAACAAATTTTGACATGAATCATTCTACATTATTCTAAAAAAAACATTAGAAGTGTTTTTAAGTTCTACTTCATACCACAATTTCAAATTTTCCTCCACACTTAAAATTCATATTACGTGTCTTACTTTTGAATCATTTTCCTTTCCTGCGCGCTTTGTGTGCATTGAAATTTCTAATGCCTCGCCACCCCTAATTTTTTCGAAACTTCTCTACACTGTTAAACTGCCAAATTTAATTTATCCGTGAGAACTTTATATTATACTGAAAGTAGAATCAAATAACGGATTAGTGACATACCTACAGATGACAGACACACAAACGGGCACGACGAAATTAAACAGGTTCCATTTTCGCCGTTTGACTAACTAACTCTAAAAAGTGTTGAGTACTGATTACAACCACATAACTACCTACCTAAATGTTGTTTGTATTTCTCGATAGGGTTTTATATTCCGAATCTTTTATTTCAAATAGCCCCTTTTAAATATTACCGGTTTTAAATTAAAGGTGTAAAGTTTCCTATTTAACGTTTTATAACAATAACTACATAAGTACAAATGTTTGATCCAATTATACCGTTGCGTTGCCTGTTGTGTAATAACTTCACTTTGATCTTTACACTTTATGTGACTTCGGCCGAATTTTTAACTTGCATTTCTATACTTATTGCCGTTTTCAAAAGTTTATCTTAACGATTTGGAATACAAATATTTACAATACGCGAACCGCTGATAAATGATCGAAAATTGGTATTTATTTATCAGAGATCAAATAGAAACTTCAACGCGATGTTGTAACAGATTTACAACTTTAAATGAATAGTTTTAAATTCACGTAATATAACAATGGATCACCTCTACTAACCTTACTATAAGCAGTTAGTAAGAGGTGATAGCCTAGTGGGTAAAACTTTCCGCTTGTCTTTCGGGGGCACTGAGTTCGATCCCCGGGACGAAACACTACCGGCAATGGGTAATCCTCAAGATTATGATGAACTACTACATATTATGATACAAACAAGGCGATGATAATATAATTGTTAACGTTTAAATATCGATAGTACCTACGTTGTTATTAAACAAAGAATAGGTGGTCACACAAATCATTTCGTAGTGCCTATGAAATTGGCTTTCAGGGAATAGACTGTGGTAGTGTTTACGCCAGCTATATTTGTAAACTGCAATATGCCTAAAAATAAACAGCATTTTACAAGCGCTAAGAGGGAAATACAGTCGAAACAACAATTTAAATAACTCTTTGCCTTCTTAGTTCCTATGTAGCATCTATATTAAGCTAAATTTTTAATATTAGTTTTAAGTATGCAATAAATAATGTTTTTTAAAACACAGAGGCATCCCCGTACCGGTACGTAAAGGTTCTTCGCCCACAACAACGGCTCCACGTCCTAACACTACGAGGGCAGGTGCCACGAATAAGAAACCTCCGCAACCCGCCAATAGGTAAATATTATTAAATATAAAAAAAAATGTATTTTTCTGAAAAATTATTTATCTGGCCCAGTATTCAGAAACTTTTGGACAGTCATGTTATCTGCATACAAAATTCACAATGGTTTCCATAGTTAAACGTTGAAAAACATAATTTAACTTAATTTTTTTAGAATCATTATTTTTAAAAGTTTGTCATTGTTTATTTTTAGTAAGAACGTCTTAAGCGATACAATTGGCTTTGGCAACTTTTGTCCAAAAAATTACTGAACATTGGCCTTTGAAGGTTTTTATATGGATCACTTTACTTTTATGTTTGTGCACACATAATTTACACTACTATTTTAGGGGCACCTTCTCGGGATTTATGATAAAGTTAAGATTGAGAAGCTTATTTTTATTTCATAAGGTGGAGGTTTTTATTGAATTCCTTATTTTTCTTTGGGAATATATATGTTAGTTAACGTTTGTTCTCGCTTTGGGCTATCTTAAATACATCACACGCTTTTCTTGACACAAATTATATGCACGCTTCAGAGGTATACCTGAGAAGTCAACGAGAAAACCTGCGGACAAAACTCGAATCGCAAACGTTGCTGCTAAAAAAGCAAACAGTTCTATGAAGTCGCCGTATGTATTACTGATATGGGGCTTGATGTTATCTTTTTCTTAAACTAACATGAATTCTATATCATATTTCTAACATTTCAATAGTTTGACATACGTGTATATCTGGTTAAAGGTATAACAAATGGCATGGTTGCACGATGGGTATCTATTGCGATGCATGGTGCGGGGTATAAAAAACCTACAGTTGCCAAATTTTATTGCTTTCGTTTGTTCTTGAACAATATTCCTCGCACGGTGTTATTTATTTTTTTCAAACTTATCTCAATCTGTATCAGTTAACCCATTAACTATAATGCAGTGTTATTTTTAAAATAACAATAACAAAACTAAGTAAATTATAAGTCTTAACTCAGTAGCAATTAGCAAAATGATTGTTTGATCCATTTTTCTAGTAACCGTTATTCCAAAGTGTGTATCCATGACAGTTTTAGTAGTAGTATTGCTTTTTGTGACAGAGCTCGTCCGGGGAAGTACTACCACCGTGCTTATTTCTGCCTCTAAGCAGCATTGTTGCAATGCTGTGTTCCGGTCTGAAGGGTGGGGTTGCCGGTGCAATAACGGGCACATAAGGCTTAAAACCTACGCCTCAGGTTCTCGGACACACGGCAGCGATTTGCAGGTTGTGTCCTTTGCATGCGCTGCGAAGTATTGCTCTGTTTATGGGCGACGGTGTACCACTTACCACCTGTTGAGCCACCTGCTTGGACCGTTAATTATTGCAATAAAAAAGTGTTATTTTCAATAAAAATAACGAAACAAATTTTATATGGACTTACCTCACTAGGTGCACTAAATTCTTACGTTCAGTTTTACACTTACAGCGCCAAAATGGCGTCGATCAATTATTAGAATCAAAAATATAGTGACAGTAACCTGTACGTTGGTATAATTATTGAGGTTAAAGACCGAGGTTGATGATTATGATGGTGATGGTGTATGCACAGAGCGTCTCGCGTGGACGGTGCGTGTGTGGGCGGTGCACCGCGGCCCGCGTCGCTGCCGTACGGGCGAGCCGCGCCGCCACCCGCACCTCGTCGCGCCGCTTCATCGTCGGCAGCGCGGGCGCACGCGCACCACGCACAACAGAAGAACAAGTAAGCTACCTCGTTTATCAACAGACGTGGATTGGTTCTGGCAGCTTGAAAACCGGTTAAAAATTCAAACCGGTTTCGGTTCACCTGGTTTCGGAACAATTTGCCCTAAGAGCGTTTCATGACTGGATTCGATTTCAAGACTTTGCATAATTAAAACGCTACCAAAAATTCTACGTGGTGTATATTGCTACGTAACTTTATAGGAGCATAAATAAAATTAGAGATAACTTAAAAAATCAGCAAATTCCTACAGCAAATACCTAATATTTGCTGTAGGAATTTGCTGATTTTTTAAGTTATCTCTAATTTTATTTAGTTTCAAGTTTTTTTTTTTAATAAACGACTAAGAAAGATCTTTCGTTTCTGCTCTTGACGTCTACGGACCTAAGAGCTGATGCTTATTTAGCCTAACGGCTAAGTCCAGCAATTCAAAGGGCCAATAGCGCTAGCATTTTGGGAACCATGCCCACAAGTGTATAATTAGACGGCGTATTTTTTTATAAATATTATGTTAGTTTGTAATTATTTTTATTTTTGCCAAAATATTTTTCATACTTGAAATAAATAAGCTTACGTCCGATTCTTTTGTTCTGCGTTATATAAATGAAATAAAACACCCATCTGACAGATGATCTCTGTAGACAGATTATAATGCGGTTGGTCATAACTCATAAGATATCATGTTATGTTGAGCCAACGCTTGGGGGATTTGCTTTATATTATTAAGTTTAAATTAGTAAATACGGACGTTATAAGCCCAACCTTTAGGAAGTCACGTACGTAGATAGTCTATAGTAGATAGTCAAAACGTCTGGCCGTGTGGTGACGGCAGATTATGAAGATAGTTGTAACCACTCCTCCTCGTAAGAGAATGTTACGGAGCGTCCTCTGTGCTACTAATTCAGTCAACTGATACACAGACGGATCACCAATCCGTCTGCCCAGTGTGGTTATTATGGAAAAACTTTTCATATCCGAATGCGTTAGGCATTTAGTCCAGCAGTGGACTTTTATAGGTAATTGATGTTTATGTGACGATGTTTCAGAACATCTGAACCTTTTTAGAAGTAATATAATACTGGACTGATGTCGTAATCTCTCAATTCGCAGATACGTGAGAACGCTTTGGCACAGACTACCATCAGACTCAGGTCACTTAGCGTTCAACGAGGGCGAAAGACTACGGCTGATCCTAGAGGTGGATGACCAGTACCTATTGTGCTGTCGCGGAGACCAGAAGGGATTGGTTCCCCGCGATGCTGTGCTTTTAGAGGATTTCTGATATTGGCAGGGATAGCCCGACTGGCAGCCGCACTGGCGGCCCTTGCGGCTCGCGAGCAACGCCAGGCATTGAGCTAGTGCGGCCAGTCGGCCTAAGAAGTAATCGAACTCTTAACGGAATATCATTTGCACACTTGTGCGGTGAATAAAGTGAAATGGTAGTGGCGTGATGGTAACTGAACTTCGCGTAAATAGTTTCGAACTCTTATCGGTTAGTTAGAGAATGAACGTTGTGGTTTAGAAATGAACTTTGTATATAGGCGGAAAGATTTATGGCTGTATGTAATAGTCTTCTGAGGTTCGTGAAAGTTTTTTTAGTATTTAATTTTTACGTTACCCGAATCGAAAATATCTCATCCAATTTATATCTACGGCCCTTGATCGGGGATTCTCGCGACTGCGATTTCAGCTCTATTTATTTATTATTTCTAATCTAATTATGGCACTGATTATTCTTTTTATCCTAATGACATTTAATTTGATAATACAATTTTGATGTAAATCTCCTTGAGTATTTTCAAGGATTTTTATAAAATTATTATATTGACTGATCGTAACGGAACCCTTCGCGACAATCCCTGCTCAAGGGCTTAACTTGACATCACTAGAATTTTCGCACATTTCTAATTTTGTAGTAAAATCTAGTCTTACGTTTTAAGGCACGACATTGTCTCGGACTGTATATAGATCGTTGTAAGCTACACTAGTTGCCGGAATGTTCATTGTGGGTGTAGTTAGATCATGGCATTTAGGAATTTACTTTATGACACTCGCAGTTAACGTTCCCGCAATGGGATGTGATATAGATATTTACATTTTTACTCTTAAGGACAAAATCTCGTACTTTAAGAACAAACTCCAGTTTACGATAATATCGAATTGAAGCTTTTGGTCTCCTTGAGAAAGACGCCTGATTTAAACAATTAGTTAAATTTATGGGAATTGATGTCTAAGAATAACGGTAACTTAGCATAATCAGTATTTAAAGGTATATAGAACGTGTGTATTATGTATATAAAACTTGTTTTCCTACCTAATGAAAACGGTTAGATAAGGGTTAAATATCTCCGTAACTACATTCGTTAACATATAAGGCATCTCGGGCACTGCCATTAAGCAAAGAATACTGATATACCTCAACCATAACTTCTGTACAGTTATTAATAGCATGCGGCCTCTCCTTTGCACCATCCTATCGTTTGTGGTATAGGGTATCGAAATTTTCTCTATTCTTTATATTTCTTCGACCCCAGGTATTGTACGTAATCGTAGAGAGCGTTAACATGGTTGTGGAACTAATCGCATGGCCTTTGTCCATTCTCCTTTCCTACGTCTTTCTACATCATGTACCTACTTCCCGAACGTTTTGACTGTGTTGGGTATTTACATTGTCGGTAAACTGATCGCATGCACCCCTCCATACTCTTTCTCCTTTTTTACCAGCACTACGATAAACATTTGTATCGACCCCGAGAAAAGTCTAAAGGAAAACTCATAACTATAATCCATATTCCTCTATATACTATCGCTTCACGCTAAGTACCCGTATTGTGATAATCAATCATATCACCGCTTTACGCCGGATAACGGTAACGAATAGAAACGATATTTTTGGTATGTATTTGTATTGCTCAAAAAGTGGGATGATTTATTAGACGTTGTATTAATCGGAAACATAATACTCTAACGTAATCGTATTATACTCGTGTTTTTGAATAGCAATATTCGTTTAACGTTTTGTAAAGTGTGTAAATAAATATACTTAATGAAACATTGGTTTTCAAAATTAAATAATCAAAATTGTAACAAAATGAATGCACGATACAGTTCCTCTAGTAGTCGGACGTGCTATCGAGCCACAACATTGTAGTTGTACTTATTGTAGGGAAAATTTTATAGTCGGCGTCTTTCTCGAGGAACTTCGCAAGTTGCCAACTACGTTCGTCATAAAAGAGGCTTCCGAACCTCAAAAGGACAGTTGACAATTAGAAATGTACCATACTGAATCACTTATACAATAACTAGACTTTAAAATATTGATTCGTAGCCGGATCATACCTTGTACTTGTACGTTTGTAAAATAGATTCATCGTGTTAGTATTATTCGCGCTTTGTGACTGAATGATGTGATGTGGCCTTTTGTATGTATTTAAAGAATTATAAAATGTTGTGTGCGTGTGCTTTCTGCATCGGTTAGTATTGTATCGTCTACTTAAAGTTGCCGCGGGGAATGCTTCGAAATTATCTAATTCATAATAATAATATGATGTACTCCGAGAAATCTCTAATAGCCGTTTAGGTGAAGTATGCCTTAAATTAATCATATAGTCCGATTGAACTGATACAAAATGTTCTTGCTTCGACGCTTGAAACTAATAGCTTGGTACGCATGTTAACATAGAGGAGTTTGTTTAGTCGTAAGTTTTTAAACGGTTTGTATTACGGAGGATGTTTAAAGTTAATTTTTATAAACGATATTCCTGCGCGATCGTTCACCGAGCCGTGAGGCAAGTGGTGAGGTGTCCTCGGTACAAAACATTAAATTATCGCGTTCTTTGCTTGTATAATTTAATTTATAATAATTTATCATTACGATTGGGAACAATAAGTTGAAATTTGAGTTATATAGATTTTATTTTCTTAAGAAAAATAATATAAATAAAGAAAAATGAGATTCGTTTTTACGAAACTCGACGAACGACTGAGAAATTAATTCCGAATATTTATAAGTTAATCTCGAAAGATCATCCCGTTTTGATTAGAAAATCATCATCAACAACATTATATGTATTGTTTAAAGATATTATTGTGTTAAGTGCCATAATTTAAAGAATTAACAATTGATAAAATATTATTATAATGCATAACCATGTACACCAATAAAACATTATTAAACAAAATGTTGTTTCATTACATTGATGCCTGAATTTATATTCCAAAGGTTTATTACAAAATTAGCCATATCAATTGAAATTCAATTAGGCCCTAAATATTTGGTCCTTTGAGCCAGTTTGCTCATTCCAGCGTCCTAATTCTACGTGACTTAAGCGCGTAGGTTGTGCATTTTGACACCTGTCATCATTTATCATTAGCCACATTATTCACATTTATCATTAGTCACATTTGAGGTCTCTTATATCAATTAAACTGCTCTATGCGGTATGCGCACTTAGATGATCCGATAGCCGTTTATCACATCCCCAAATTGTGGTCCCAGTAAGTAGTAGCTGTTTTACTACCAGGAGGAATTCTTGTCTGTATAGCTAAAGATATATACGATTTCCACCAACAGACCTTCATTCTCATAGCTTATCTAAGCTCTTGTAGTAACGTTTACAAACCTATGTTTCATGTTAAGAAGGATGGGAGCAGCGGATTGGAGCGAAGTACACTTTATATTAGCCAGGGAGGCGCTTTAGTGGACACGGCCATATAGTTTCATAGCCTAACTTTGATCTCACTCGTTACTTAGCTGCCTAGCACATACTGGATGGAGAAGCAGCTAATACTGAACACAGGAATTGCAGTCACATGATACATTTATTTATTTTGTGACGTATCAGCTTATATCATTCCTAGCCCCATCGCCCCAATATATGCCACAAAATAAATTTCGTACTTACAGGGTTCAAGGTCCAATTCTCTAGAACAGTGTTGTGTGTGTCCTGATTTGCGACGGTGACCAAGACGGGTTGGAAATGTTTTTTGAGGATCGCGAGCCACGTATTCCACCAATCCGCACTAAGCCAGCGTGGTGGACTACGGCCCTAGCCCCTTCTTACTATGGGAAGGGACTTGTGCCCTGTAGTGGGCCAGAAATGGAATGATATGATGAAGCCGTAAAGGTACCTAACAATTAAGGGTGTCATTTTCTTGTCGCCTTTCGTGTCTCTTGCATTAATGGTAAAAACATTCGTACCTATTACAATACACACAATGCAATTTATTTCTCAATCAATATTTAAGGTCTTAATAGAGAATAAAAATACGAAATTCTTAAATTACTGACTATTTCGATCGATTCCTCTAAGGGCTCAACTAAATAAAACAAAACAAGGTTTATTTATTATCAACATTTATTATTTTGATAAAATTTCTAAAAGACAATCCACGTAAATGCACATTAATCTAAGTCAACCACTATATATTTTTTAAGGTGTGTGAATTCACTAACACTAAAACAATGACGAGACACAAGTAACTACTCTAAACATTGATTCCTTTTTTCTTCTCTAACCTATTGTTTTTGCTACAGCGGTTGTTACAAAGAACAATACAGTTTCGAATTTTAAGTTTTATGACTAGAAATCTTCTTAATAATTGACTAAAAGTAAGATCATTATCTTAAAAAATAAGACACGACAGACATTCTATATTTTGTTAAAAATAAAAAATAAAACGCTTGGTTCTGCAAGGTGGTAAACCCTACTAATTTGTAAGTTTACCTAATAAGTTTAAATGTTATGCCGCAAATAGCCGTAACAGAATAGTTCCCGTAGTTTCAAAGACTATTAATACAAACAATCAGACAAAATCCAAACGCTCTCTACTCAAGGATAAAATGAGCGAATGAACGTAATTGAAATAGAGTTCTAACTTGTAACATTCTACCTCTAAAAAATTGCAGGTGCCTAAGCCTAATTATCTAATATATGTAATATATGTGTGCGTTCTGACTAGCTTCTTAGGCGTAGCTACTGTAAGGTTTTGACACACCCATTATAAGTTTGTTCGTTTTAATCTTTGTTAATACCTAGTCGAAACTTAATGAAAAGAATTTTTTTTCTAGTGTAGTTTTTTGTAAAGTTGACAAAAATAAAAATATTCACTTCTAATTACACAATTGGAGAATAAAGAAATAAGAAAGTGACTTGAATGGTGACAATAAGTTGATTCTCATAGGTCAATAAATTAAATCTAAATTTCAAATAAAACTTTTCAGATACTATTCAATACAGGTTTTTTTTCCCATTTTCCCTGCAACTGTGTCGAGCTTGTCTTATTTGTTTTCCCTGGTTATGCCCAGACCTAAAGCTAATCCGAGAAGTATTGGCGTAGCCCGATAGCTATGCCAATACCTGCATTATGTTCTGGTTGAATAAGTATGAGATCTTAGGTATATACTGAACTCTCAGTAGATACGCAAATAAATATACATGTCGAATGTAAATAAAATAAGGACTTACGGGATATTAACGGGTGTTGACATGGACCTTATTTTTTTGCGTAGAATATCTTTGTTCTATTTTACTACGTACAAAAGATTTAAGATTTGATAAATTTAATAAGATTCAAATTAACATATTATAATACTTTAGTGATCATTGTGCCTACAGTGATTTACACTTTGACATTACACACAGCTACTGGATAAAAAGGTACCTACAGTTCGTTTGGCTTATCATGACGCGTTAACTGATTGGCAAAACTGAGGCATTGAGTGTTCCAGATTAATTAGTTAATGGCTGAAAAATTTGAGAACAGATATTTGAAGAGTCTATGATTTTTGAGAAAATATGAATTGAAAATTTAGCAACAAATAAAATTATAACGGTCAGATGGTGATAGTATATAAGTATCTACCTACCACAACATTGTCACGCGAATGTGAACGACAAGTGCCTTTTTAAGAGTCAGACATTTAAAGCGATATTTTTAACATCACTTATTTCAAGATAGCGATTAGAGGAAACAATGCTACTCAAACAACGCCTCAAGTTAAGTTGAGCGGACAATTAATGTTTCAATGCACTTTATAATGAAACTGAAAATAATTCAAGTTTGGGTCCCTCATAAGAATCACTAGGTCTCAAGTCTCGGCCGCTTGCGGCGTATATCGGCAGAAGAATTGGAATTTAATTCGAAGTGCCATGCTGTAGTGAAAGGTTCTGTTGCTAAGAAATTTGTTGGAATTTGAAAATTAGGAAGCTTAATAAAATTTGCATGTGTCAATTATCAAGTTCTACCCAGTAAACCTACCTGGTTGCCTAACTCCCTCAAATACTGTGAATAATTACATAGTAGTAAAGTATAGCAGTAATATCGTGAGTAATATAAAATTATTTTTCATATGTTTGAAAATCTTTCATTTAAAGTGAATTGAAACTGACTCATAAATTAAAGTGACAGCGAAGACCAAAACAAAGCGTCAACTCCGTGGTGGCATGACCATTAGTGACCATTTCTCAAACTTGGCCAAACCGTAGTAGGAGTGTCATGCTGAGATTGCGCAGAGGTCTTCATGCGGTCTTTTAAAAATTCAGACCGTAACGCCCGCATGTTAGATGCCTTAATTGAATTGTCACTACATTAGAGTAATATAAGCCAAACTACAGCTTCAAACTTTTCGTTGTAACACAAGACTTTAATGTACGTTCATAAAAACATTTAAACATTACAAGTAAGAATAAACTTACAGTGCAATATACTAGCTTACATAAAATTCATAATTCGTTTAAAGGAAATTGCATACAATTCTACAATAAACTACCAATTGACATCTTGGAGATGTCTCTTGAAAAGTTCAAAGTTTGTATTAAACGTAAGCTTATAGAAAAGTCCTATTATAGTATAAAGGACTACGTAATCGATAAAACAGCTTGGGTGTAAATTATTGCTCTAATCAGGTTGCTCTTCTAATAATTTCAAATGACATTGTGAGATGGTGATAACAAAAAAAAACACCCGGCTAAGTTAAGTTTACGAATGTAGTTATCGCCATCATCTCACTTCCGTGTAATTTTTATGACGCATCAAAAGTGCCACCTATGGGCCTACTTGAATAAAGATATTTTTGACTTTGACTGTTACTTGAAAACTTAATGTAACGACTAAGACACTAGTGTGTCTAATAATTGTACGTTATTTTGCATGACATGCGGGTTGGACGCTGAGCTTCGATTCTTAAACGTCAAACCAAAACGTCCAGCCTGCAGATATAGATTAAATAACTGTATTTAATTTATCATGTTGTTCTGCAGGACGCAAATTGAACGTTACTGATCAGGGTTGGATTGGTTTGGTCTTCGCTTTAATAGATAGTTTAGAAATTTCAATATATAGTAAAAGCAGGACGTGGTGTAACAGAAGCGCGCCGAGAGCACGCGGAGCGAGGCGGGTCGCGCGCAGACACGCGACGGTTTCTTTCATTGTTGCGTAAGAAACGTTGCTCCTCGTCGGGTATCTTGCGCGGAGATAGGGCACGTGGCGTGCGAGGAGGGCGAGTGAACCGAGCCGACCTGCTTCGTGACAAAGGACGCTCTGCCTCAGCCCATTCGTGCATTGACATATAATAGTCATCCTGTATAAAGAAATGAAATACATACATTAAAATATAATATTCATAATTTTTAAATGCCTTGTTAGTAGTTAAATGTGAATGTAGGTATATTGCTAATAACTAAGCAGGGCTTGAAAACTGATAAGTCACATTTTGAGAACATAATTAATAAAAGTTGAACGTTGAAATAAAAGCTTAGGTTAATATTTGTAAACATTTTTAATGATTAATGAGCTGTTTTCTAGTAAGAGCGTTAACTGAGTTGATAGATTTATAAAAAAATCAACCCCATATACGTGTAAGAAACTGGATAAAAGATCGGTTTGATATATATTGTTTGAAACAAACCTGTAATCACGAAATCAATAAATACTTGTAAAGGATTATTTCGGTTCATAACTTGCATGCATTTTAAAGTTATTCTTTGGTTTATTTTGTTACTATTATTTCACTATGAAACAAATAAAGGTTATTACAGATATGAGCGAGCATGGTCTATGCATTATAAATATAAAAACTTTTTGCTATAAAATTGAAAACAAATTTTGTTTTTATCTTTAATGAGAATGGGATCAGTATTTAGCTTCATCTTCTTTCGGTTAGTCTGTCGGCCTGCACTGATCCTGATTGCTAACTTCACAGTTCGCTTTGAAAACTTAAGTTTAATAAAACTATGTTTTGCTGTACGTTGAAATGTTCAAATTGCAGTCTTGAAACCAGTTTAATGGATAAACTGAGTTTTGCTTGCATGAGTACCTATATATAGTTTTAACGGTGAAGTCAGGCCTAAGTTAGTAACAAGTTATAAGTAGATCCTAATATAATAAAGAATATAAAAACATCAATATATAAAAAGTTATTACTTACCAAAACTGATGAAAGATCTTTATTCCATTAACTATGGTGCTTGTGCAAAGTGGATCGACTTTGTCTACAACGCAATGATTAATATGATTTGTGGCTTAGCTAAATCTAAATAATTGGTACCTACTTATTAGGTACCTAAATACCTTAAAATAAAACAAGGATTAAGACGTTAACTTGTATTACAATTACGTGTTTCATTATCTTTTAGTTCACAATAATTATAATATTGATTCTAGTTGTTTATAAGTTCGAATAATGTCTACAATATTAGTAAGGTACATAGATATTTGAAACTTCTGTATAAATTTAAAAATTCATGATTAATAATAATTAATTAGATATTATTTAATAAACAAAACCATAAACATAAATATTTCCATGTGAAACCAAATATTAATATTAAACTTGTTGTAACATTAAACTATACAGCAAAACTTTTTAGTTACCACAATTTGAAAATCTTTGGTTTGCAATACGTTCATTTAAAGAAACACGTTTTTCGTTATTGGAGAAAAATACATCTTCAGGAACTTCAAGGTATAACAGAAGCTTGTGCTGTTTTATATATGATAAGAATGTTATCCATTATCATGTTATTACAATACAACTGAAAAATAAACCAATATAAAATTATTTTATTCTATTTCTTTTATATAGCAAAGTCAAAAAACATAATGTGGCATTAACATAACAATCGATGTTATACCTATTGATAGAGTGCATTTTATATATTTCCAAAAAATATATAAAATGCACTCTTTTTTTTAAGATCCCTCAAAATTTGGACGTTTACTAAAAAGTGTTCCTGTATTTCAATGACTTATATTAACCAAATGCAGCGCACTACTGACTTACTCCAAAAGTTACAGTGTCAATGCAAATAAATGTGACTAAAGCATCAGCGTTAACTTAATACATCTATCTAATTCTAATTAATTATATCTTATTATCTTATAAGCAGTGGCAAGCATAGGGTTCCCAACGATGGTAGGCCTTAAGTAGACAAATGATATATGTCGAAGAATGTAAATTTTAATATGGCACATAGAAAATTTGAGAACAAGTTAATTTTATTTTAATGTGGTACCTAAGAATATTTAATTACAACAAAAGATGTACGAACGTGACCGTAAAAATACGGTACACCTACAGACAAAGAACCACCAATTAAAAACTTGAGTAAAGAAATAAGGGTTGGCAAGTCTTCTATAAACAATAATTTTACACCACCTGTCCATTCTCGCTTATCTTGTCCCAGTCCAAAGTTTGCCTGGCACTCCTGGCAAAGATCGCTTCTAAGCGATAAGGCCGCCTTCTACTTTTATATTATTACCGTATTCTACTTCTGTCTTTGTATTTCTATTGTTCTGTTATTTTCCTAACTTCATAGCGGTGTACAAATAAAGATATAAATAATATAAATGTACACGTCAGACCACTATCTATTTATTGTATTTGCTACGATATTTATACTTAAACTACTGGATGCCCAAAGGTCAATAGGTGGCATTGTGGTCCTTAGGGACCGGTACCTTATTGTTTTTTTGGTGGGTAGGTACCATTAAATATAGTTACGTATTACTTAAACATCGAGTTTCGTGTAAGAGTTGCTATAATTGGTATTGGGGAAAACTTTTCCATTTTTTATCATCTACATGTAAAGCTTACCCTCACCCAACCTTCTATGTACGCCACTGGTTATAACATTACGCACATATAAAATATTAATACTCTAAGAATAATTTTGCTCAGTCAATCGCGAACCCGCATAGTTCTCGCTCCAACATCATTTTTAAAACAGATTTTATAAAAAACTTCGTACAAAATATGCAAAAGTCCGCGTGCCATTAAAACAATACAGTCAAAAAGCAAGGTAAGCGAATAATTACGTATACCAGCACAAATCTTCCATTGCTGAGACGAGAACTCTGCCTTATTTTCAGTCACCATTCCATATAATATACCTACTATCTTCTTACACACAAATCCAGTGAGATATTATAGCATCAAGAGTCCGCAGTGTCTAGTAAAAACAGAGTCTTTACGCTCTATAAGTCAATAGAAATTCGTAACAGACTATGAATCACATTGTGTTGTGTTAAATTCTTCCGCCAGTCCTTGTATGAAGATGTGTTAAAATTTACATCAAAAAATGCATCTCATTCGCAGTTAAGATTTCAATGCCATCAAAAATTAAGGACTAATTAAGTAGATGGAAGTGAAAATTCTGTAAACAGGAATTGTATACACTTTTATGCACGTAACTAGACATCTAGAGATGATTTAAAAAAATAAGTTTTTTGAATAGTTGCGTCTTCCTCATCATAAAGTGGCTTTTGGCGCTAATGGTATTGAAGTTTGACCTCTAAATATGTATAATAAAATCTCATTGGACAAATCTAGTAAGAAATCCCAGCAGAAAGGACGTGAAATAACAAATAGGTAACAATAAAGCTCTTAACTCTATCATAATACTCCCGAGGTGGAATAAAGTAGCATAAACAGAGACACAAAAATCATTAAAATGTGTGCATTATTGAATTACACTATAAAAAAAATCACACACATAATATCAGGACGAAAAAATACACTACATTTCATATTATAGGGGTTCAAGTACGAAATCTTAGCTTTGCAATTCGAATATTACTCTCAATCCAATCACAAAATACTAAAGGATTATAAATCAATGTTTAAATCGTAGTTACCCATAAAGTGTGCTACTACTATTTGTACAGAGCCCCCTTAAGTGTAAATGTTAAAGATAACAAGCAAGAAGTTTAACGTTAATCATAAATTTTGATTATCTATGTTATGCAGCAGATTAACATTAACGTGGATAAGACGTTCTTACCCACAAACTTACACGGAACAAAATACAAAGTGTGAAGTGCATTTTCAAACTACTGGCTACATAAGGCTGCGAATTACGATTCGTATATACAATAATAAGGCTTCCCGCACATAAACCAATGTTATTGATAATATTCTACATTTTGATTATAATATTGCCTGTCTGCGGGGTGTGTTAAAGAGATTAAGTTTTGGTAAAAAATATTGACAATAATATTGACTTAGTGCGAGTCAATATTATTGTGCGGCAGCGATATGTAGATGTAACTAGGATAGTCCAGAATTTTAATTGTAGTTGCAGCCACACTAATATACTTTTTAATTCGCTCTAGTCAGTGCTTTTTAATTTTGCAGCCCAATGTACCCCCAGTCTAAGGTGTAACTGATAACCACTAAACGAAATTTCAGCATCAGTAGACATATTTTAGGTTTGATCATCATGATATTTCGTATCACTTGATTTTATATCTTATTTCTTTCATAAATAATAAAGTGCGGTACTGTGACTACGAGTAAAAAATGAACTAGTTATGTACCGTTTTTTTAATATTATTATGAGTGATCAAATTTAAATTGAAGATATAAAATTAAAGTGATATTGCTAAGTTTAGTTAGCTTTGTCAAACTCTCAAAATACAAAAATAATTTAGAAACCCCGTGATAGATATAGTAGCTATTAATACTATAAAATTATTTATTTAATAATGTTCAACAACAATTACATGCGCACATTATATGCAGCAATGTTTTTTTTGTGCATATCTGAAAGTTTTATATATAAAATAATAGGCAAGACCTATAAATTGCCGTGCGTGTGTGTAAAGGTAAAGGTCACTCAGTGAGTAATTTTTAAATCTTGGAGTAGAGTAGGTACCTCTAACCCACAGATCATGTCGAAATTGTTAAGTTACGTGGCTTCTAATTTATTTTCTATTTTAGTCAACAAAACATTTATTGATCATACTTCATACTCTTTGTTAAATTGTTATTTAAGATAGACGACGGACTACATTTACTTAATTTTTATTCAACAGGAAGTAATTTTTGGTCATAATAACGTCTGTAAAAAAACGCTTCGCATCGTGGTTTTCAAAAAGACTTTCTATTATAAGTAAATAATGTAGCTTAACACGTTAGCTTTCGTATCAAATATGATTTTATAAGTTTAACCTTGTTATCATATTATTATGTATTGGCACTCAATCTTTCCTGCTATGGTTAAGCTAACAGAGTAAATTATATACTATTATACAAAGATCAAAACAACAATAGTGTATATAAAAATTACTTCAAAATAGTGTCTTAAACTATTTGACAGTAAACTTAATAGTACTCTCTTGATATCTAAAGTGGGAAAATCGCACAAGAACCATACTACGTAGGTACATTAATGATAACCATTAACAAGGTAAATAAAAAATATATTTAAAAGTTTGGACTCTTCAGTTAGTCGACTATAATAGATCGATATTGTAAATCGCAGTATGTTGAAGTGTCTTAACACGGCTGTTGATTTAAATTTTCGTCTTCTTTTGGAGGCTGCGCTGGCGGTGGAACCGGACTCTATGACAAAACGAAAATATTATTATTGCTTGTGCATGACTAATTCAATTTTGAATTGGCAATTGGCAACACACACTCATCTTCGACAAGCAAACTTTATTTTTAAGTCTCGTTTTCTTAAAATTGCAGGCTTTTTTTTGCAGAAATGTTTTAGCTAGTGATTACTCGGTGCTTAATAATTATATATAGTAACAAAATCATAGATATTTGATGGTATTTCAAAACCAAGTTCGAAAAACAATAGTGATTAATGTCACTAGACGCATTTTGGGCTCGGATAAGATTTCAATGCCTTAGAAAATCATGACTAAGTTTCATAAGATAAAACACGTTTGAAGAGAATACGATGGATGCGATCTTTGACGTTGCCAAATGCCAACCAAAAACAAATAGGTGCTACCAAATTCCAACATAAAAAATAAATGATATAACCCATTAATAACGCAAAACATAATCTTCATAAATGAAAATGATGAGGGAAAATGACAAAACATGGAACACAAAGATGGAACGCTGGAGACAAAATAAAATCGGTGTTAGTGTAAATTTAGCACACATTAGCTTCTTAAATACCTTGCTCCCCAAAACTTATTCAATAATACGTGTATAAATACTCTGGCTGAAACAAAAATGAAAACTGTTATGAATTAAAACGAAAATGATATCCCGATGAAACCCTTCACCAGAACAAAATGGAAGTGCTAAACAAAATGATAAGAAGCAAAACGTTCTACGATAAGAGTCACGTAGGACTGCTATCCCTCACCTCCTGTCGCGACTGGCCGTGGCTATTGGGAAGAGGAGATTGTCCACCGATTTGCTTAATATAATCCTTGTCGTCGAATATTTTTATGTCACCGCCTCCTGGCTTATGTTTTACGTTGTCGAGTGAGCCGACTTTGCTTTGCGCTTTGAAATCCAATTTTTGATTTTCAATCTGTGTAAAAATTTAATGTGCAATAAAAATATACTTAAATATAATATATAATATGTTGCATTGTGCACATACATACATAACTACATAAGCCTTTACAAAAAGCTCTATAAAATTTAATATTATTATATAAATAATTTTGAAATATAGGTAAAATTTTATAGAACTTTTTAAATACATATTTATGATGTGTTAAACTGTTGTTTGCATATGAACACAGATAATGTGTGTGATTGTATACTTATATATGTTATAAACATAGTGTAGTAGGTACTTTTCGGTCTAATTCCATAGACGAATAAATATATAAAAAGCTATACGTGTACGTGGAGATAAATTCATACCATATTTAATTATTATTTGCCTCCGATTTGCTGTGCGTATAGTTAGTTATACCTACAATTGTAGGTCAGCAAACAGCTATTCGATATTCTTGTTTTAACATGCAAGTGAGTTAACTTGTAGAAGACAAGTAATTTTTTTTCAGCCAATTAAAAACATCCCGAATATATTACGAATAGAATTAAAATATATATATTATATTGTATTAAATAAGAACATCCGTGTCACGAAGTTGTATAAACATTCCCATTCACGTATGAGGCAACTCAATGACACATAATAGACAGTCCGTACGGTAAACAATGTCAAAGCATTTTGGAGCGTGAAAAACAGCCAAAACGTAGTCAACGTTCGCCCTAAAGACGTTTTATACCTCGACACCCTACATTGAAACCAATAATTTGTGAACTTATCAAATAAACATACGTTGTAATCAGTGGGCATGTATATGTACCACACTAACCTTCCACCGACGTTTACGTAAGAAATGGCAGGGTTTATTTGACGCGCGCCACCTTGGTAACGCCCATTTTACAAACTAAAAGTACGAACGTCAGTTTTAAATAAAAGATCCATGTTCTCTCAAAGCTGCGTTATAAAGTAACTCATGTAAATTGTATAGTGCTCAAATTATATATCTGCGACGAACGAATTTAAGCGACATTGTCGTGAACCAAGCATACCTACAGAAATTACAGAAATTACGTAAATTACTCACCGGCCTCATCCCGGTGCTTGTAAGAGTCTACGAAAAAACACCAAGAAATGGTACATTTTATATAAAATTCTTTGCGGTCAAATGAATTGCAATGACAACCTAACTTTACAGTGCAATAAAATACCTTCTCATGTTTTTTTTTCTAAATACTTGCTGTACATTAAACAACTCAATAATTTTTACTAAACAAAATACTGTTGTGTTTTTACAAGTGATATCCAGTGAATTTCAATACGCTTCGGATAAGTACTCACTTTTGTATCTGAAAACTTCGACATAACATTTTGCACTGACTCCGGTACAAACATAACAATGTTTAAAATAATAGTTAACATAAAACAGAATAATTTAATTTTCTTTATTACCTTGACTCCTCCACCGCCTGGTTTATGAGTGATGTTAACAGTTGAAGCAACCTTCGGCTTAGCCTTTTCTTTGAAGTCAAGTTTCACCGTTTCTATTTTCTTGTCGCCTCCACCAGGTTTATATGACGTATTTTGTAATGAACCCACTTTCGATTTGACATTCCATTCCAATTTCGTAGTAGTAATCTGCAGCAATAATTAAAATAAAAAGTTACAAATAATTAACTGTATATTTAGAATCACTGATTGAATTGCGTAAGTAAATTCAAACTACCTTTTTAGCGCCTCCACTTGGAGTATAAGCTTCGTTCTTAGCAGCAATTTTTGGTGTAATGTTGTTAAAGTCGAGTTTTCTATTTTCAATCTTCACTTTTCCGCCACCCGGCTTATAGGTAGTGTTATCCAAGGAACCGATCTTCGATTTAACAGCCTTTATATTGGGAGACGGTGCATTTCCAACTTGAACTTTGTTCATTGGTACTTCTGTAAAATTAAACGAATTGATTAGAACGACGTTGTCTGTGTATCCAATATGATGGTTATGAATATTTAACATACTCTTCTTTTCATTGGGTTGTGGAGTCTCCGGTGTTTTAGCAGTAGCGCTCTTGCTTGATGACCTTGAAAGGCTCTGTTTTAGGCTACTGTTAGATTTCTCTTTCATTGGTAATTTGCTCGGCAACTTCTTATTTGGTGAGCCAGGAGAGCCGTTGATATCCTTTGAAGTAAATAAAATTATTTATGAAAATTCAGCTTAATTATAATATAATTTATAAATGATGCAAAAGTTATCTTACGTTTCCTTGTGTAGATTCATCCACCCCACTGTCATTATCTCCATCTGAAATTATATAAAGAAAGAATATGAGAATACTAAAAGTAAAATACCGCCTCAATTCTAGTTTTTGGTTGGTTCATCTCAAAACTGTGTTCTTCGTAAGACAAATTTTTACAAGAAAGTTAAAAATTACCTTTGGGACGATAATTTGGAGCAGAAGCTATCTTTCGAGGTGTAGATTTTTTAGAATCAAAGGGAGTAACTGAAGTTTTTAGTTCAGTTGGTTTTTTATTATTGGGAATTGGTGACCTTGATTCTGTTGGTGTCTTAGACTCGGATAAAGGAGACTTTGATGGCGTTTTTGTTGGTGTCAGTGATTGGAAAATCTCTTTGCGAGGCTCTTGCTTTAATTCCATTTTTGGTGTTTTTGGACGCTGCGGTTCCGGTGTACCACTTTGAGTTTTATTGGATAAAACAGAACTTTGCGAAATATTTTTCGGTTCTGGCGACTCATCACTTCGAGTTAATGATGGTGATCTATCAGAAAGGTCTGGTTTATTTTGAGGCGTTTCATTTTTAACTGCCGTCAAGTAATTTTGTGAAACAACATCATCATCATCGTCTAATTTCTTTTTTGGAGTTAGATTTGATAAAGAACCCATAATAGAGTCGGTCATCTTTGTTCCAGTCAGACGTGACTCTGGGCGATCAGGTATATCTTTATTTACTTCGAATGATGATTCCGATTTTATGCTTTCCTTAGATCCAAGAATGTTGTCCTTACTACTTCTCATCTCTTGGATTAAACCGAGCCCCGAACTGCGACTAGCTAATTCTTCGTATCTTCCACCCACTGCACTTACAGATTTTCGGCGATCCTCATCCATTTTCAGCGGACTTTGCGCCCCCGATGCTGCTGAAATGCTATAGCTTCTTCCTTTAATCGCTCCCGGCATTTCATTGCCAATATCCGGTTTATTAAGATTTTCATTGGAAGAATTTTGGTTCTCCAGGTTGACCGGTTTGGTTTGGTACGTGTTAGCCAAATCTGGACCTTTTAAGGATCCTTGTGAAGATTGCCTCGAAAGTGGTGCGTTAAAAGGCGCGTTTAAAGTTGTATTTATTTTAGATGCCCCGTTAGTTTGAAGTATCGGTTGAGGTCTGGTGCCCTCAGGTGTTGTAACGCCTCCAAACTGGGGTGGCTGTCGAGGTCCAAATTGAAGGTTATTCGGCACTGGACCTCTTTGTTGTATTGGGGCAGCAGTAGGAGATTGTACCGGTCTTGGGCCTTGTTGAACAGGGCTTGGTTGTTGAGGTGATCGTATGGGTGGAGGTTGATTTCGAATCTGTGGCGAACCAGGAGGGCCGGCAGGGGCTGGCCCTCTCTGTGCTTGGTTTAAAGGTCGAAGACCAAACTGCGGTGGAGTAGTTACGGGTCCACCAGGTTGAAATTGTGGCCTTTGCTGTGGTTGAGGTACACCTGCTCTTATTGACTGCGGTGAAAAAGATGATCTAGAATCGGCCCTTGTCAATGGTGGACGATAAGGAAGACTTGGTCCATTCGGTTCTGAGCCGTTGGGGCCACTTAAATTGCGGGGCTCGACAGTTGCCTTAACAAATAAAAAAATATAAATTACAATTATCACTGCAGGCATACATAATATATCTAGACGTACCTACTCGTAGTTTTACACATACATATTTTATGAACTTAACACAGAATTCCTACCACGTAGGGTAATAAGGCCTCCTATTGCAAGTAGGTTAGGGTTGTTGTAGGTAGGTTGTCAAAATTTAAGGTTTTATAAGGCCAGATACAGGTGTATCTGGCCTTATAAAACCTTATTTTTTTTTTCAAATACACAATATCACGAAAAAGATGTATCCAAATTACACGAGGTTGTTGAAGCAGAAATTAAGCCTACGAAGTGCCATTTGTTATTTATCATTTCTTCTAATAAACGACCAACTCTTCTCAAGTAACGCCATTTAAGATTTTATATTCCATTAAATAATATTTAGACTAATGAAATAATTAAAAGATTTCGTATATATATCATAATATTAATTAGATCTGTTCTATTTCATGCTTTTCCACATAAACATTGGATTCATTAATTGAATATTTATTTACTAAGAAAACGCAAAATAAATTTCAAATAAATTGCAATACAAATTTAACGTTTACCTGGATAGGCCGTTTAATCTGGTAAGATATTAAAACTATATTTTAAGAAAACATGACTTTTTATTTGTTTGTTGAAATATTTTCACAAATATCCTTTTTATTTATAGGTATTTCGACTTATACCGTGCAACGATAACTATTGTGTGAGCATGACATCTGCCCACCTCCTCCTGACTGAGGGGACTTTAGGGCGGAGACATCCGCGACCTCACAAGTCCTGTCTTTCTGTCCTGTGTTATACAATTGTAGAAGTAATGTAGCTCTACGATTGCGTAGGTAATATTTTAAAAAGGTTTGCGAGCTGGCATTTTCAAAGTGCCACTATCTTATTCATCGACGTTATACCCATATTAAAATTGCCTAAATTATTAAGAATTCCTCTAAATCGAATGCCAGATGATTAAGGCGACGTCTATAGAAAAAATACGTTTGATAAACTCTTAGGTGATAACTATTGGTGAAAGGTTGACGTATGCCTAGGAAATAATTAGATAAGTGACAAATAGGACAAAGCAACACGAATAATTAATCAAGAATAGTATAATTAAACTTGATAAAAAGCACAAACACTTTTTTTCTTAAAAAGACATTTTTCCGACAGTCAAAACCTCCTTCGCAAAACCTGTTGATGCCGCATCAATAAACA